>NC_056733.1:130442274-130732274 GCF_019279795.1 Protopterus annectens
ACTCGATTTAAAATGATTACTAGAAATGTAACCAATACAGATTTTAATGCTAGCAGAAACTCCCAAGCTAAGTAGCACTAACAAAGGAATTTCACAGTAGCTAACAACTTTCAGTGACTTCAGATAACTGCAGAGAGACAGAGACACAATATTTAGTGAATCAAAGACACACAATATTTACTGACTCAAAACTTAAATAAGTGCAGAGAAAATATACTTAAATCAGCTTGTGTCCAGTTGATATATGCAGACAAGTCTCAGTAGCCAGCAACTCGATTTAAAATGATTACTAGAAATGTAACCAACACAGATTTTAATGCTAGCAGAAACCCCCAAGCTAAGTAGCACTAACAAAGGAATTTCAAAGTAGTCTAACAACTGTCAGTGAGCTCAGATAACTGCAGACAGAGACACAATATTTAGTGAATCAAAGACACATAATATTTACTGACTCAAATCTTAAATAAGTGCAGAGAAAATATACTTAAATCAGCTTGTGTCCAGTTGATATATGCAGGCAAGTCTCAGTAGCCAGGAACTCGATTTAAAATGATTACTAGAAATTTAACCAACATAGATTTTAATGCTAGCAGAAACCCCCAAGCTAAGTAGCACTTGCAAAGGAATTTAAAAGTAGTCTAACAACTTTCAGTGAGCTCAGATAACTGCAGAGAGACAGAGACACAATATTTAGTGAATCAAAGACACACAATATTTACTGACTCAAATCTTAAATAAGTGCAGAGAAAATATACTTAAATCAACTTGTGTCCAGTTGATATATGCAGACAAGTCTCAGTAGCCAGCAACTCGATTTAAAATGATTACTAGAAATGTAACCAATACAGATTTTAATGCTAGCAGAAACTCCCAAGCTAAGTAGCACTAACAAAGGAATTTCACAGTAGTCTAACAACTTTCAGTGACTTCAGATAACTGCAGAGAGACAGAGACACAATATTTAGTGAATCAAAGACACACAATATTTACTGACTCAAAACTTAAATAAGTGCAGAGAAAATATACTTAAATCAGCTTGTGTCCAGTTGATATATGCAGACAAGTCTCAGTAGCCAGCAACTCAATTTAAAATGATTACTAGAAATGCAACCAACACAGATTTTAATGCTAGTGGAAACCCCCAAGCTAAGTAGCACTAACATAGGAATTTCAAAGTAGTCTAACAACTTTTAGTGAGCTCAGATAACTGCAGAGAGACAGAGACACAATATTTAGTGAATCAGACACACAATATTTACTGACTCAAATCTTAAATAAGTGCAGAGAAAATATACTTAAATCAGCTTGTGTCCAGTTGATATATGCAGACAAGTCTCAGTAGCCAGCAACTCGATTTAAAATGATTACTAGAACTGTAACCAGCACAGATTTTAATGCCAGCAGAAACCCCCAAGCTAAGTAGCAGTAACAAAGGAATTTCAAAGTAGTTTAACAACTTTCAGTGAGCTCAGATAACTGCTGAGAGACAGAGACACAATATTTAGTGAATCAAAGACACACAATATTTACTGACTCAAATCTTAAGTGCAGAGAAAATATATTTAAATCAGCTTGTGTCCAGTTGATATATGCAAGCAAGTCTCAGTAGCCAGTAACTCGATTTAAAATGATTACTAGAAATGTAACCGACACAGATTTTAATGCTAGCAGAAACCCCCAAGCTAAGTAGCACTAACAAAGGAATTTCAAAGTAGTCTAACAGCTTTCAGTGAGCTCAGATAACTGCAGAGAGACAGAGACACAATATTTAGTGAGTCAAAGGCACACAATATTTACTGACTCAAAACTTAAATAATTGCATAGAAAATATACTTAAATCAGCTTTTGTCCAGTTGATATATGCAGACAAGTCTCAGTAGCCAGCAACTCGATTTAAAATGATTACTAGAAATGTAACCAACACAGATTTTAATGCTAGCAGAAACCCCAAGCTAAGTAGCACTAACAAAGGAATTTCAATGGATTCCGGCGTGTAGCTCGCGAGACATTTGCCTGCGAGCTACATCGCCGAAACCAAAAGGCTGCATCAGCACTTTGCCGTAGTGCAAAGTGCCTGAACAGCATAGCCGCTGCAACTATAATCTATGGACGAGCAGCTGCAGCCGTACGGGCTGTGTAACGCATTCCTTCTTCTCGTGCAAGGAATGCATTTATTTAATTATTTATTTATTGTGATGTCAGACTGACAACACAATAAATAAATAATTAAATATATGCATTCCTTGCATGAGAAGGAATGCGTTACACAGCCCGTACGGCTGCAGCTGCTCATCCATAGATTATAGTTGCAGCGTCTATGCTGTTCAGGCACTTTGCACTACGGCAAAGTGCTGATGCAGCCGTTTTGTTTCGGCGATGCAGCTCGCAGGCAAATGTCTCGCGAGCTACATGCCGGAATCCAATTTCAATGTGGTCTAACAACTTTGAGCTCAGATAACTGCAGAGAGACAGAGACACAATATATAGTGAATCAAAGACACACAACATTTACTGATTCAAGTCTTAAATAAGTGCAGAGAAAATATACTTAAATCAGCTTGTGTCCAGTTGATATATGCAGACAAGTCTCAGTAGCCAGCAACTTGATTTAAAATGATTACGAGAAATGTAACCAACATAGATTTTAATGCTAGCAGAAACCCCCAAGCAAATTAGCACTAACAAAGGAATTTCAAAGTAGTCTAACAACTTTCAGTGAGCTCAGATAACTGCAGAGTGACAGAAACACAATATTTACTGACTTAAATCTTAAATAAGTGCAGAGAAAAATATTCTTAAATCAGCTTGTGTCCAGTTGATATATGCAGACAAGTCTCAGTAGCCAGCAGTTTGATTTAAAATGATTACTAGAAATGTAACCAGCACAGATTTTAATGCTAGCAGAAACCCCCAAGCTAAGTAGCACTAACAAAGGAATTTCAAAGTAGTATAACAACTTTCAGTGAGCTCAGATAACTGAAGAGAGACAGAGACACAATATTTTGTGAATCAAAGATGCACAATATTTACTGACTCAAATCTTAAATAAGTGCAGAGAAAATATACTTAAATCATCTTGTGTCCAGTTGATATATGCAGAGAAGTTTCAGTAGCCAGCAACTCGATTTAAAATGATTACTAGAAATGTAACCAGCACAGATTTTAATGCTAGCAGAAACCCCCAAGCTAAGTAGCACTAACAAAGGAATTTCAAAGTAGTCTAACAACTTTCAGTGAGCTCAGATAACTGCAGAGAGACAGAGACACAATATTTAGTGAATCAAAGACATACAATATTTACTGACTCAAATCTTAAATAAGTGCAGAGAAAATATACTTAAATGAACTTGTGTCCAGTTGATATATGCAGACAAGTCTCAGTAGCCAGCAACTTGATTTAAAATGATTACTATAAATGTAACCAACACAGATTTTAATGCTAGCAGAAACTCCCAAGCTAAGTAGCACTAATAAAGGAAATTCAAAGTAGTCTAACAACTTTCAGTGAGTTCAGATAACTGCAGAGAGACAGAGACACAATATTTAGTGAATCAAAGACACACAATATTTACTGACTCAAAACTTAAATAAGTGCAGAGAAAATATACTTAAATCAGCTTGTGTCCATTTGATATATGCAGGCAAGTCCCAGTAGCCAGCAACTCGATTTAAAATGATTACTAGAAATGTAACCAACACATATTTTAATGCTAGCAGAAACCCCCAAGCTAAGTAGCACTAACAAAGGAGTTTCAAAGTAGTCTAACAACTTTCAGTGAGCTCAGATAACTGAAGAGAGACAGAGACACAATATTTAGTGAATCAAAGATGCACAATATTTACTGACTCAAATCTTAAATAAGTGCAGAGAAAATATACTTAAATCAGCTTGTGTCCAGTTGATATATGCAGAGAAGTGTCAGTAGCCAGCAACTCGATTTAAAATGATTACTAGAAATGTAACCAACACAGATTTTAATGCTAGCAGAAACCCCCAAGCTAAGTAGCACTAGCAAAGGAATTTCAAAGTAGCCTAACAACTTTCAGTGAGCTCAGATAACTGCAGAGAGACAGAGACACAATATTTAGTGAATCATAGACACACAATATTTACTGTCTCAAATCTTAAATAAGTGCAGAGAAAATATACTTAAATCAGCTTGTGTCCAGTTGATATATGCAGGCTAGTCTTAGTAGCCAGCAACAAGATTTAAAATGATTATTAGAAATGTAACCAACACAGATTTTAATGCTAGCAGAAACCCCAAGCTAAGTAGCACTAAGAAAGGAATTTCAAAGTAGTCTAACAACTTTCAGTGAGCTCAGATAACTGCAGAGAGACAGAGACACAATATTTAGTGAATCAAAAACATACAATATTTACTGACTCAAATCTTAAATAAGTGCAGAGAAAATATACTGAAATCAACTTGTGTCCAGTTGATATGCAGGCTAGTCTTAGTAGCCAGCAACAAGATTTAAAATGATTACTAGAAATTTAACCAACATAGATTTTAATGCTAGCAGAAACCCCCAAGCTAAGTAGCACTAACAAAGGAATTTCAAAGTAGTCTAACAACTTTCAGTGAACTCAGATAACTGCTGAGAGACAGAGACACAATATTTAGTGAATCAAAGACACACAATATTTCCTGACTCAAAACTTAAGTGCAGAGAAAATATACTTAAATCAGCTTGTGTCCAGTCGATATATGCAGGCAAGTCCCAGTAGCCAGCAACTCGATTTAAAATGTTTACTAGAAATGTAACCAACACATATTTTAATGCTAGCAGAAACCCCCAATCTAAGTAGCACTAACAAAGGAATTTCAAAGTAGTCTTAACAACTTTTAGTGAGCTCAGATAACTGCAGAGAGACAGAGACGCAATATTTAGTGAATCAAAGACACACAATATTTACTGACTCAAATCTTAAATAAGTGCAGAGAAAATATACTTAAATCAGCTTGTGTCCAGTTGATATATGCAGGCAAGTCTCAGTAGCCAGCAACTCGATTTAAAATGATTACTAGAAATGTAACCAACATAGATTTTAATGCTAGCAGAAACCCCCAAGCTAAGTAGCACTAGCAAAGGAATTTCAAAGTAGTCTAACAACTTTCAGTGAGCTCATATAACTGCAGAGAGACAGAGACACTATATTTACTGACTCAAATCTTAAATAAGTGCAGAGAAAATATACTTAAATCAGCTTGTGTCCAGTTGATATATGAAGACAAGTCTCAGTAGCCAGCAACTCAGTTTAAAATGATTACTAGATATGTAACCAACACAGATTTTAATGCTAGCAGAAACCCCCAAGCTAAGTCGCACTAACAAAGGAATTTCAAAGTAGTCTAACAACTTTCAGTGAGCTCAGATAACTGCAGCGAGACAGAGACACAATATTTAGTGAATCAAAGACACACAATATTTACTGACTCAAATCTTAAATAAGTGCAGAGAAAATATACTTAAATCAGCTTGTGTCCATTTGATATATGTAGACAAGTGTCAGTAGCCAACAATTCGATTTAAAATGATTACTAGACATGTAACTAGCACAGATTTTAATGCTAGCAGAAACCCCCAAGCTAAGTAGCACTAACAAAGGAATTTCAAAGTAGTCTAACAACTTTCAGTGAGCTCAGATAACTGCAGAGAGACAGAGACGCAATATTTAGTGAATCAAAGACACACAATATTTACTGAGTCAAATCTTAAATAAGTGCAGAGAAAATATACTTAAATCAGCTTGTGTCCAGTTGATATATGCAGGCAAGTCTCAGTAGCCAGCAACTCGATTTAAAATGATTACTAGAAATGTAACCAACACAGATTTTAATGCTAGCAGAAACCCCCAAGCTAAGTAGCACTAACAAAGGAATTTCAAAGTAGTCTAACAACTTTCAGTGAGCTCAGTTAACTGCAGAGAGACAGAGACACAATATTTAGTGAATTAAAGACACACAATATTTACTGACTCAAATCTTAAATAAGTGCAGAGAAAATATACTTAAATCAGCTTGTGTCCAGTTGATATATGCAGACAAGTCTCAGTAGCCAGCAACTCGATTTAAATTCTTATATAATGCTACTGATAGACAGGCTCATGTGGCAGGCACAGGCATTTAGATTAGAAGCCATGCCTTGTTCCGCCTTTATAATTTTGCAGATAACATCACTGTGTCATTCAAGAATGCCTCTTATAATGGCTTATCCTTATTCAGTCTGTTTGTGGAAGAGAGTTACTGAAATGTGAGCAGGAACAGAGGGCACTGATTGCAATAGATGTCAATTTTGTGACCATTCAGAGATCTTAAAGTAGTAATCTGAAGGAATTCAAATACTAATGGTACAGAAAAATTCTATTGTTAATCATTTGACTCTGCTTCAGACTGGGGCAGCTGCAAAAGAAGTTTTCCCTTTGATGGATGCTGACTCAAATGTCAAGGTGATCTCCAAAACCAGAAATGTAGGGGGTCTTTTTGGACAAATAGTTATAATATCCATGAAAGCTTGCCTGACTGATCCCCTCTGGAGGCAGAGAGGGACCATTTATTCCCTCCGCTTCATCACATGGATTGCCATTACAAAAGACTCTTGTTTGAGAATATTATCCAAAGGCTATATAATTCCTTTTTCCTACCCCTGCACACTCAGTCTTGGCTACTAAAAGATGTTCTGCCCCCTGTATTGGAAAAAAAAGAGACATCCAGAAGGTCTCCCCAGATCAGAGAGGGTCAGGCATCTATTCAAGACTCTTTTAGTTACCAAAAAGAACAAAGATCTCACTACCATTCTAGACTTCAATGGCCTATACTTTTATACCAAAGGCCCCACTTTAGAACGGTCAAAGTGCAAGCAAATTTACCTGAGTGAAGACAAATGATTTGATGTGCTTGATAGATCTTTAGGATGCTTTCCTGACATCATGATGGCAAGGACATTCATTAAATTTCTACACTTCAAGTTTGGAGCCAGTCATTTTTAGTTCAAAGCCCTCCCCTCAGTCACAACACAGGCCCCTGGCTATTCACCAATTATATGACAGTAATCAGAGCCCTTCTTAGAAGAATCTGCATGATTTGATGTTATCTGTTTTCATCCAATTCAATATATGGGTTATCGGATCAGGTCAAATCTGACCTTGGCACCTTATACCAGAGTACTGGATCTGAGTGCTCTGACTCCTCCCCTACCCACAGTTCCATCCTCCTGGCTGATTTACCTCAGATCGTCTTTACCACATGTTCGACCAGACAGGTCATCCGACAGCTCCAGCACATTCATGATAAGTGTAAGTTATTCTGGCTATAATCTTTACTCCTCTCTTTTCCACTTTCGTATTGGATAGGTGTTACATTTGCTATTGTTAGGATTAATGTAGATATTTTTTCAGGTCAGTTAGATAGCCCTTTTCAAAGTTTACTAAATGTGCTTTGTTAGAACTTTCTAGCAGGATTTATATGTATATTTAGATATAAGTATATTAGATAGCATAAATAGTGTGCAGTAGTTGTTAATATAGTGTGCCCTTTTCTCATTGTGCTTCTTTCTATAATATAACTCAAAATTGCTTATAGTATACAGTGTGAACTTTGTTAGTGTAATAATTTCTGTGTGATAGATTGTGTTCTAATTTCTGACAAGTCTGCTGGTTTCAAGAAGTGTTCAGACTGTGGACAAAAGATCTCTCTCCCAAGATCCCCATTCCCTCTGTGTTTATTATCTATCTCCCACTCATCCACAGGATAGTTGCAGCTTCTGTGCTTGCATTTGGTACCAGAGCACTTCAAGGCAGAAGGGAGAAGCTTTTTCTGAAAGGCTTACCTCCCCCTCAGACAGGGTCCAAAATGTCCTCTGAGACCAAAGTACCATCCACTTCTCCATCTATGGACAAGAAGAGGAAGAATGACAGAGAAAACTCCAAAGGGAACTAGCGAGAAAGACCCAAAGAGAAACTCAGAGACAAACAAGATGAGAAGAGACAAAAAGAGAGGGTAAAACGAAATTGAAAAAAAAGGTCTCTGGATTCACCCACTCTTCTGTGTTCGGCGCCTAAGTTGTAGAGGCAGTCAGATATCCAGCAACTCAGATCCCTCCCTTCCCAAAACGTACCTTTTCTGACTTTATTCACCTATACTTCAACAAAAGCTACCATCATGACCAGCTTCTGTAGTTTCTTCTTGAAGAACTCTTACCGAGTTGGATCTAAACCGTATGATGAGGAAATTCCTGAGGACACAGATTCAGCTGGGGGTCCTCTCAGTGCCATCCCTGTGGAAAGGGATGGGAACTGGCCCTATGACACTGTCCAATCTTTTTCCTGACACATCTCCTTTTCCAGAGCCAGTGATTATGGGTCCAAACTCTTCCTCTGCACTGGTGTTGTATCTGATAGCCTTGGAAAGTTTGGCTTCAACATCTTCCCCTTACTCTCTCAACACTGATGTTTTTAGGTTGAGAAGAGTCCCAGAGCCAGAGTGCTTGGGTTGAAGCTCCAATGGTAGAGTAAAGTCCAAAGTTTTTGGAGCGGTTTCTCCCTCTCAATGCTTCAGCACTAGACATATTGCCCCTGAGGTCCTCCTCAGAACCAGTCTCTTTCTCTTTTGGAGCTGGGAAAGCTACCAAGTCTACTGACAGGGTTGGTTTCTCCTTGCCTTCATTCATTAGTTGAATTGATTTTCGAGGGTGTGGTAAGGGTTTTGACTGGGCCAAGAAGACAGGTTTATTCACCAAGTTTGGATCCTTCCTGACTTTCAGTGGATCCTGTGCCTTGTTCCTCTCATTCAGATCGACAGGGACTGTCAGACCCATTTAACTCTGTGGCAGCTCAACACTCGAGCTCCCTGTGCAACTCTGACATGTCTCCTTCAGAACCTCTGAGACATGAAAACAGAAACATTTAGTCTCTTCTCCTGAGCCCATCCCTGAAGGCACAGACTTAGATGATGGAGAAAGATCCCCAAGATCACCCCAAGGATGTCTCCCTTGGTGATATTCTGGAATTGATGAATTAGAGGGGGGTGGTCCACAGAAGCTCCTTCTGATGAGTCCATGTTCCTTGAGGCTTTGGGGTCTGGCCCATGGATGTCCTGGGTGGTCCCACCTCCTGACCAGGAGTGAGCAGGATGGTAAGATCTTGTCTGCTGTGAGAATCCATTTTTCTACTCCTTAAAGATCCTTCTCCAGGAATCAAGAGAAGTTGGAAGTGTGGTCAAACAAATCCCAAGATTTTCACTGAGACACTCTTAGGAATAGACCTCCCTGAAGTAGAGGCAGAGACAATTTGAACAGATGCTACCTGACAGGAAGAAGTGGACAGCAGAGCCAAGGGTTCCATGGGCGTCGCTGAATGGTGGCCCAACTGGCGGCAGTTGGGGGACACAGCATTACACACTTTAGCTTGGCAAACCATAACATCCAATTCTTGTGTGCTAAAGCTTATTACTACAAGCTATACCATAGACTTTTTATCCATTCAAAAGACAAGATCAAAGTTTCCTGATACACCACCTGACCAGAGGGAATCTTTAACAACAGATGTATCAAACGTTGCTCATCCGAAGAGTCATCCAAGCAGTCTTCCCTGACCAGTTAGGATCCAGAGTCTATTCCAGGTTCTTTTTGGTTCTGAAAAAGACAGGGGACTTTAGACCAGTATTGGTTCTCAGCAACCTAAATCAGTATGTCAGAGAGACAAAGTTCCAGATGGTCACAGTGTAGTCCACTCTACCTCGACTGAGGAAGGATGATTGGGTGTGCTCTATCAATCTGCAGGATGCCTACTATCATATCAAGATCCAGAGGCACTCCGGGAGTTTCTGTGTTTCCCTCTGGGAGACAGTCACTACCAATTCAGGGCACTGCCACTCACTGTCATCACAGCCACCTGGGTGTTCATCAGGATTATGGCAGTATTAGCAGCAACTCTCTGACTGCAAGGGATCTAGATCTTCCCATATTTAGAAGATTACCTCCTAATTGCTACCTCCAAGGATCTAATTTTACAACATCAAACATTCTTTCTCACTCTTGCAAACAAGATGGGAATATCAGTCAATCACAAGAAGAGCAAACTGCCCCCCACACAGAATATAGAATTTACAGGGTGCCAGATAGACGCAGTCCAACAAATTGCAAAACTCCCTCTTACAAGAGTTCAGTCATTAAGATCTGTAGCCTATCAAGTGATGCAACATTTAAGCCTACAGGCAAGGCTCATCCTCTGTCTTTTAGGGCAGATAGCCTCTACAATTACTCTGGTCCCATTTGTGAGATACCACATGGGATTCCTACAGTGGACACTGGCAGTACAATGGTCCCAGAAATTTCACTCCCTTTACACCAGGATATAACTTACTCAAGTATGCATGGATAACATAATTTGGTGGATCATGTCTCCATCAGTGGTACAGAGCAGACCCTTTTGTCCACCTGTTCCCAAGGCCACAGTCACCATGGATGCCTCCCTTCTAGGGTCGGGGTGGGGGGTCACTTCAAAGGAAAAATAGTTCAAATGATGTGACCATCAGTGGAGGCCAAACTTCACATCAGTGTCTTGGAGATAAGAGCAGTCTTCCTAGCACTGCAGACTTTTCAGGACCTCCTTCCCAAATGTGTGAGTTTTATTCACACAGACAATATGTCAGCGGTCTGCTACATCAACAAGCAAGATGGAATCCATTTGTATGCTCTTTGCCGAGAGAGCATGCAAGTCTGGTAATGAGCATTGTCTTCAAACTACTTTCTGGTGGCAACACAAATTCCTGAGATGTCCAGTATATTGGTGGACAGGTTGAGCAGGAGTATCCTATTACCTCATGAGTGGTCTCTCAAACAAACAGTGGCAGCAGAGATTTTCAGCTATTGGAGCCAACCTTTCTGTGACCTCTTTGCTTCCTACCGCGACTGTAAATGGAACAGTTACTTTGCTCTTATCCCTCCATTGGTACTGTCACTGAGAGATGCTCTGGTCCACTTTTAACCTCCAGGTCTCCTCTACACCTTTCCAAAAATTCTCCTCCTCATGAAATTCATTCAGAAATCCATGAGGTGTACGATCAGAATAATCCTTATTGGCCCTTTTGGCATCAGCAGGCATGGTTCCCCTTCCTTTGGTCTCACATACTACACCCTGCATGGGTACTGGGTCCTATTCTGGATTTACTCAGTAACCCAACTGGGATGCCTCTACTGGATCTGTAGTCCCTAAAACTAACTGTATGTTTGTTTTTTTTTTTCAGTTTTAACCATAGTCAGAGATTACAGGCTATTTTCCCAGCAGTCCATATAATTTCTTCTTCTCAGAAAGAATCAACCAAAAAGACTTAGAAAAGCAATTGGAAAAGATTTTCTATTTGGGCATCCATGAAGGGCTGAAACCCCAGCTGTACCACAATTCATTAAAAAGGGAGATTTAAACCTTAAAGAAAGATTTGAAAGAGGGGGTACATATTACAATAAAGGAATTTAGAGTAGGAAGGGTACTTATAGGTGTGACAGGTGTAACCAATGTAGGTACATTCTCGGAAAGGAAGAGGTTAATTTAACAACTGGGAACTATAGGGTTAGAAGTAATGGTTACTACACTTGCAATAGTGCTGGGGTGGTATATCTGGTTGTGTGTGAATCATGTTAAAGCTTTTACATAAGAAAGACAGAAAGGAATCTCAGGAGAAGAATATACGAATACGTATAAGATATTTTGAAGCAAAAAGAAACTAGTGCACTGTACAAACATTCATTAACAGCCCTAATCACAATTTTAGGTTCATGGTTATAGAACAGGTTATAGAGGATGCCAGAGGTGGTAACTGGGAAAGCAAGCTGGAGTATAGAGAACTATACTGGCAGATAAAACTTGATGCTTGCAAACCCCCTGGTTTGAATGATTATATAAGTATTTCTAATGTTTTGAAGCTGAGATCAGCTAAATTATGAAGATAGTATGCACAATTTGTTGGAATCGATTACAGTTATTTCTTAATACTATTTCTTTGCAATAGGCAAGTATTATTAGTGGAGACTATGTCTTGTATTTATGCTACAGTTTTACTGAACATGTTTTTAAACGTGTTTACATTTTTTTAACTGTGAAATGGTATATGTCTTTTTAAATTCATGCTGAAGTTAATTGACATTACTACAGTTGGTTCTTTTGAATGGGTACACCTATATAAACAGGACTTAGAAAGTGTTAAAATTGTTCTGAGAAAGTCTGTCATTCAGTTAGGTGAACGCGCTTAATATTGTATTTTTGCCTTGTGGGTTTTATTACAACTATGGAGCATTCTATACGTGTCTTGTGGATTTTACTACATTTACCGTTTTTTTCTTTTTGCTGTTGTGACTGTTTTTAACCAGTTTGTTGGTGCTGTGCCGAGTCGAATGGACTGCACAGGTAATAAACCTTGCTTTGGAAGCTGTGGTGACCATCCTTTTACTAGTCCCTAAAACTAACCGTATGTTTTTTTTTTCAATTTTAACGATAGTCAGAGATTCCAGGCTATTTTCCCAGCAGTCCACATAATTTCGTCTTCTCAGAAGGAATCAACCAAAAAGACTTAGAAAAGCAACTGGAAAAGATTTTCTATTTGGGCATCCCTGAAGGGCTTAGACCCTTTTTCAGCCCCTCTACTAGTGGTACTGATTTTTTTTCTGAAATTTTTATGTGAGGTTCCAGCTACGCTACTATAAAAGTTCAGATGATCACCATTTCAGATTTTTACATTGGATGTAATGATTCAACTAAGGGAATGTTGTTACTGAGACCACTTGTTCGAGATTCAGTTCCACTATGGGATATTACTACGATCATTGACCCCAAAACCCTTTGAACCTGCAGTATTAGCAGAGCTAAAGGTTCTTTCTTGGTAGACTGTTTTTCTGATTGCCATCACATCAGCAAGATGTTTCAGAACTGCAAGCAGTTTCACACATGCCACCCTTCCTTATTTTCCACAAGGATAGAGTTTCACTCAGAATAAATCCCTTCTCCCTTCCAAAGGTGGCATCAGAAACAAACTTAAATCAAAAAAATGATTTACCTGTATTCTTTCTAAATTTTTCTACCAAGGGTGAACACACCATCCATACCCTGGATGTCCAAGACAACTCGGATTTTATTTACATCATACAAAAGACTTTTAGAAATTTTAATCAGACCAGCGCTTTGTCTCCTTTTCCAAGACAAAGCTATGACAACGGATCAAAAGTCACACTTTCTAGGTGGATAGCAGATTGCATTTCCTTTGTTTATAAGACAAGAGGGTTGTCTTTACAGTCTTTTAGTATTGTTGACTTCCTGCCAGAAATGTTTACAGAAGTGAAGAAGGAAGTTTTGTAATGATCAAGGTTGTTGGGAGTGAGGTATTATTTCCACAAGTCCCAGGCTTCATCACATACTTTAGGGTTTAAGCTCTTTGATGAGCCATTCAGTTCTGTGGTCTTTCGATAACCTTAACATCACTTGAAAGTGGGTGCCCTGAAGTTAGAGTAATAAGTCTGTTAGTTTACTGGAAATTTAGCATCAGAAAGTAAGAGTCTAGGGGACCAATCAATAGTAGCAAGCTTTGAGTGTAGAATGGTGATATTATGAGGGTGCTTAGGTCTGAAAGATATAAGCATGGGGTGGGGTGTTTGAAGATTTTATAGGAAAATTTTAATAAGGCTTTGACGCCCCACCACTGGACCGGTAATCAAGGAGCCTTAATCCTCACCATTGGCAACAGTGGTTGACGTACACTGGGAGGATGACAGGTACACACACAGTATTTCCAGATGCAGTTCTCTGCATCAAGTGCAATTTCTCTTAAGAGCACACAGAGACCACAGTCATTCCAGGGCTGGTTTCTCTCTCTTTCTGCAGATCCCCACTAAGACTCCCCATTGGCACTGGTATAAAGTTGAGATTTTAGCTGAGTGGCCAAGCCAAGACCTCCAGTACCTTCTCTGTCCAACCAGTGCTTCGTGTCCCTGCCCAAGTAGCTGACACACAGTCTTTGAGATTTGATTTACACACACACACACACACACACACACACACACACACACACACACACACACACATGGGAAATTCTGGCACAGGTTTCCTAGCTCATCCCCTTTTCCCCAGACTATAAGGTAGTTATCACTGCCACCAGCCAAATCCTTATCAGCTACTTTAAGACCATTAACAAAGGGTGTCCAATCTTACTGTGTAATATTAATATTAATATTAATACAAATGGTAGTTTGACCAAGAGCAAGGCTATTAGGAGTGGCCCAGACAGTGTCAACAAATAAATATGCAAGTACTCTCAAAACTTAAATATCTCCAGACAGATCAGCCACAATGAAAGGTTTAATATATTTAATAATAAATAATAAAAGATCAATAGAATACTCAGTATACAATCATAGTGATATCAGAGTTCAAAACCACAAGAAATATTTAAAACAACATTGTTGGACAGTCTCAAATTAATAAAAACAAATATCTAAACTAAGCTTTGCTATATTCCTGACTATATCCAAGATAATTATACTGTTACCTAGAAACTTGCTTCATCAGAGCAAGGCAGATGTGGTGAATGGTTCTTGTCGGGTCCAAGACAGAATACAGAATGCCCTGTCTCTTTAAGAGAGTTCTCAAATTAATATCTCAAATATTACTGCTGGGATAGCTTGCAGAATTACATCATTTCTTGTCATCTGACTCTAACCCAGGTGAAATCTCCACTGCTGGAAGCTTGGCAGTATTTAGCATCTACCTGTGAAAATACATAGACCTCAGATCTTTAGCAGATGCTGGAAGTCATAAAGCAATTGCATTCCTCCATACTTTCAGAGGTAGTAATTAGTTCACTCCGAAGTTAATACAGAAATCTTCTCAGATTTGACTGTGTCTCTGGCTGCAGTGAAAACTGAAAGATATTGTCTTTTAGTCTTAAACAACTACCCCTTAATGATGCTGTACTATACTTTAATAACACCTTCCTTCACATTCTTAATAGACTAGCTCCTATTTGTACGAAAATAATCAAAAAGAACTCTGCACCATGGCTCTCTAAGGAATGTAAACACCTGATAAAGCAAAGGGACCTAGGCTGGTTAACCTGGAAACAAAACAAAAATGAACAAAATCGTGTTAATTTCAAAACACGATGTAACAAAGTGACAAAACTAATCAACAGAGATAAGAAGTCATATTATTTCTCAGCTTCAGTTCCAGCATAAAATCAACCTCAGTAAATTTTGGCAATCCACTTAACCCTGGAAGAAATGGAGAGCACACCCTATCACCTGATACCTCTCCATCACAAATAGCCCAAAACTTTAACAATCACTTCATAAAATCAATTTCAGATCTACTAACTAACACCCCTAATGCTGGAACCCCCCACCCTTCAACCTATTCAGACACCGACCCCAGGCCATCAACTACTTCTAACCCTGTCATTACTAACCCCCATACTCAACAAAATGTTATACAAACCCCATTTTCATTTCAGCCCATACCCACTGACACCATTAAGAAATTGCTACAAAAACTAAAACCCTGCTCTACTTCAGCTGACAACCCCCCCCCCCCAATACTACCTCAAACTGGCTGCTAACGCAGTTGCCTACCCTATCAATATCCTTATAAATAGGTCTTTATCAAAATCTGAAGTACCTACCATATGGAAACAATCTCACATCACCCCCTTCCACAAAGGAGGCAACTCTTCGGATCCATCCAATTTCCATCCTATATCTATCTTGTCATCCATATCCAAAATTCTCTAGAAAGGTATCCATCAGCAGGTAATGCAATATCTGTTGCAAAATAATCTATTAACCAAAACCCAACATGGCTCCCGACCTAGCCACAGCACAGCTATAGCCCTATTATCTTTTAAAGACACCGTGAACAAGGCCAGAGATGCAGGATGCTATACAGCCTCAGTATTCCTTGATCTCTCTAAGGCCTTTGACACAGTGTCTCACCCATTACCTTTGAACATACTGTCTAACTTAGGCTTCTCACATAACACAGTAACATTGTTTCAGAGCTACCTCAAGGATCATAAACAAGTAGTGAAATGGTCCAACAAACTCTCACCCTTTCTCCACATCCCTACTGGAGTCCCCCAAGGCTCCATCCTAGGACCCCTACTCTTCAACATTTTCACAAACAACCTTCACACTGCCTCTCCTGGGACCCTGATTCAGTATGCTGATGATTCCAGTATAATCTGCATTGCTCAATCACTATCAGAACTACTCTCAAAAACTCAACTGTCCTTTACAACAGTTGAATCCTGGCTAAGAAATGCCCAACTCTTTCTTAATCCAAAGAATACAAAACTAGTACTCTTTCATCCCAAAAACACCTCCCTTGTCACTGATCATTTAAACATCCTTGCATCTGACAACACTGCCACAGAAATAGTGCAGGAAACCAAACTTCTAGGTGTTATCATTGACAGCAAACTTTCATTTGACCCCCATATACAGCAAAATATAAAGAAAACTCATCAACAATTGGGACTCATATAGAAACAAACAATGTGAAGCTGTTCAATCTCACCGTTCATTCATCACTGATGTGTTTGAAGCCGATCCTCAGCTCCGACATGGCCGACTAGCATGCTCAAAGTTCTCCAGTAGCTCGAGACCCCACCCCTTATCCCATAATGCACTGCTGGAATTACCTCAGATCTAGTTTGCCACGGCATGGATCTCTTGGTTTCCAGCTTGGCTCGAGACTTTATTGGGAGTTTTTCAACTTTCAGCAAGTTATATTTTTTTCTTTTTTATATACCCTTGTTCTATTCTTAGTAGCAGATATACTAGATAGTAGATAGTAGTTTTTTCTGTGTTTATACCCCTTCCTCATTATTATCTATCTCGCCTTCGGCCTTTTGGCCTTAGGATTAGTGATTAGTCAGTGATCCCTTTTGTGAATATAGTTTTGCAATCTCTAATTACTATTTGTAATTATTTACTTGTTAGTGCCCCTTTTGTACTGTGTGTGTGTTTTGTGAGTTACTTAGTTTAAAACAGCTCATAGTTAAACAGTGTGCTTGAGTTGTATAATGTCTGAAGATGACAAGCATCCAAAGTCTGGGTTTAAAAAAATGCCCAGACTGTGGACAGAAAATGTCAGTCACAGATGTCTATGTGCAATGTGTTTACTGCTTGGGTGAGGTACATCTGCAAGAGTCTTGCAGCATATGTCATTCCTTTTCCACAAGAGTGTTAGCTGAAAGGAAGAGGAAATTGATTGATAGGGGTATCATTAAACACCCTTTTTCTGAGGCATTGTCTGACCAGGATGGAGCCAGTAAATCATCTAAATCTTCTAAGTCTTCCACTGATTCTAGATCCAAGAAAGGAAAGAGGTCAGAGAGTGTGGTGACTTCGGCTCCACTGCCCTTGGAGACGACAGTCTGCTCTTTTCGGAACCGGGACACGGCTTTGGAACCGGTTGCCAAAAAACCTCCTTCCATATTGCTCCAATCGGCTCCATCAGTCCACTCTTCCAGGTCCTCTGTCAGCCTATCTGATCTGGATATGGACCGGCTGGTTCAGAAACTCTTAAAGGCACCAGGCCTAGTTAAATTGCTGTCAGCTCAGACACAACCATCGGAGCCGAAGACCACTACCTTTGAATTGTCTGCTCCTCCTCAGAGCCATATCAGATCTTTGGAGCCAGAGGAGGCTGACCTGATGATTGTGGATCCCTTGGACCTGACACCTGCTCCAGTGTCGTCGGCTCCATCTGCTTGGACGTTCTCTGCTACGACCGGGGACTCCAGGAACCGACACTCTCCGGTCGGGTCCGGGGAGGATAGCCGCACCGACTTGTCGGTGCCGACTCTTCCTCTCGGGGCCTCGGCTCGGGTGAGCTCGGCTCCTACCTCGGGCTTGGAGACCACGGCTTCGGTGCCGGAGGAGATCGCGACTCCTTCTCATCGGAGCTGAGGTGCATTCGATGCCATGAGGTGAGTGTTGTCTCCCAAGACTTCCTCATCTCAAGGTCTGGCCTCTTCTTCCCCTAAAGTGCCTGTGTCTGTTTCTGTTTCCTCCGGTCCTCCCAAGCGTAGAGACCCAGAGCCTCAGGTAACCCCACAGGGTGCTCCCTGCTCTTCTGAGACCTCTCCAGAAGTTCCCCCTGAAGAGGTTCCCAGGAAGAGATTATGCAAGAGGAGGCATTTGGACTCCCCCCAGGAGTCTATCACATCGGACACCGACCTGGATGAATCAGGAGGGTCCCCCAGATCCCCCTCTGAGGACATCTCCTTTGTGAAGATTCTTGAATTCCTTAGGCAGAGGGGGGATTGGCAGTCCAAGAGCCCTACTGAGGATGAGTCGTTTCTCCTGAAGGCTTTTGGGTTTCAACCTTCCACCTTTTGTGCATCTCCGCCCTACGATGAGCTTATGGATCTGGTCTCTCATAGGGCGTGGGAGTCTTCAGAATCTGTGGAACCTGTTCCTCGGAGGCCTAATAAGTTTATTTCAGCCCCTGTGGATAAGTCCTTTTAGACCAAGGGAGTCCCTGTTGATGCCATGGTGGTGGTGACAGCCACCAAAAAGTAAATGTCCGAGACTTCCTCATCTATCTATCCTCCTAATAGAGAATCTAGGATCATGGATAGATATAGGAAACGCATGTTCAGTTCAGCAACTTTCTCACTCAGATCACTGAAGTACTTGACACATTTTACCAGACTGCAGAGAAATCTCCTTAAGGAGTTGGGAGATACTCTTCAGTGTGCTGTAGCTTCAAGTGTATCCAATAAGATTGCCACTCAGCTCTCTACCCTCAATTCGATAGTCAACTCGTCCATGCGTCTCATATCATATGCAGCTGATGGTTCAGTGCCTGGATGTGGCTCTGTTCCTTTGTGGAACCCTTCAAGTCTTCTTTTACTAATACCCCATTTGACGGCTCATCTTTGTTTGGGCCAAAGGTGAAGGAGACTTTGACCAGGTGAAAGCAAGAAGGAAAGACTGTGTCTGCCGTTGGAGTCCATTTTTCCACCCCCACTCGACCCTTTCCCAAAGGTCAGAGGGGAGGAAAGATGTGGTTCCGGAAAGCCCAAGGAGCCTTTCAAGACACACGTGGAGAGCCCCCCTCCAGAAGCAGAGGAGGGGGTTTCAGTGAAAGATGCTGCCCTCGCGGCAGAGGGGGTCTGCAACACCAGGGTGACAGAGATGACTTCTCTGGTCAATCCTACCAGTACTCCTGAAGGGAGGCCCGGTTGTCCTATTCTGGAGGCAGTCGGGGTCGCTTATCTTTGTACCCCAAAGCCTGGCTAAATATAACAAACGACAGTTGGGTATGAAGTATTATTTCCAGAGGGCATTTCATACCATTCTCCACCCAGCCTCTTCCCGTCAAAAAAATCCCGGACGTTCCACCCAGTCACATGGGACAAGCAGCAATAGAGGTACGCCGATTGCTAGAAAAAAAAGAGTCATCCAGCCAGTCCCAGCAGACCAGACAGGATTCGGAACTTACTCAAGGTTCTTTTTGGTTCCAAAGAAAACAGGGGACTGGAGACCCATTTTGGATCTCAGCAGACTCAACCAATTTGTGAGAAAAGAGAAGTTCCAAATGGTCACGCTACAGTCCATACTCCCCTTGTTGCGGAAGGACAATTGGATGTGCTCAATCGATCTCAAGGATGCGTACTACCACATAAAGATGGCCAGACCATCCAGAGATCACCTGCATTTCCGGCTGGGAGCCAATCATTATCAATTCCGAGCTCTGCCCTTTGGTTTCACTACAGCCCCAGTAGTCATGGCTCACCTGAGGCGTCTAGGATTCCAGGTGTTTCCATATCTAGACGATTGGCTCCTTACCTCCACCACCAGGCATCAACTTCTTCAAGCGAGAGAGGCTACTCTGACACTCTGCAATCAGCTAGGCATTACAGTCAACTTTGAAAAGTCTGCCTTGTTGCCATCGCAGCATATCATTTTTATAGGGACAGAACTAGACACGTCAACCACCACTCTCCGCATTCCGCCAAAAAGAATCTCTGTTCTTCGCCAACACATCATGTCCCTAATATCAAAGAACAAAGCACCATCAGCAGAGGTATTGAAAGTTCTAGGATTGATGGTGGCAGCTATTCTAGCAATCCTATTAGCAAGGATGCATATGAGAATCCTTCAATGGCTTCTATTCACGCAATGGTCTTACCAAGAACTTCCAATGAGTCACATGATCCTGATAACAAATTCCTGCAAGAAGGATCTTCAGTAGTGATTGACGTCTCTTCATGTCACAATAGGACGTCCTTTCATGCTTCCCCCTTCAGTTGCCACTGTGACCACGAATGATTCCCTGATAGGGTGCGTGGGGGGGGGGGGGTTATTTCAGGGAAAGACTGCCCAAGGCAAATGGACAGATCAAGAATCACATCTGCATATAAATGTCCTGGAGATGAGAGCAGTACTTCTAACGTTGGAATACTTTCAGGACTCTCTTCCTCTAGGGACAATTGCAATACAGACAGACAACATGTCAGTGGTCTGGTATCTGAGCAAACAAGGCAGGACCAAGTCTTATCCCCTTTGCCAAGAAGCCCTCAGAGTATGGCAGTGGGCACTGTCATCCCAGTGCTTTCTGTTGGCAATGCACATCCCGGGCAAATCCAACGTAATAGCGGACAGACTAAGCAGAGCAATCTTGTTGCCCCACGAATTGTCCCTCAAACAAGATATTGCGGACAGGATCTTCTGCAAATGGGGCCAGCTTTCCTACGACCTCTTCGCCAGTCACATCAACAACAAATGCAGAAGCTATTTTGCCCTAATTCCCACGCCAGGTCACTCCCTGAGGGATGCTCTTGTCCACGATTGGCTCCCGGGTGTCCTCTGTGCATTTCCACCAATTCCCCTGATATCCAAATTCTTACAGAAAGCAAAGTCGCTGGGACAGACAATCATCCTCATAGCCCCTCACTGGCCTCGCCATATTTTGTTCCTGTTTCTTTATCATCATATTCTGGAAGATCCATGGATCCTGGACCCAGTTCTGGAATTGTTGACACATCCATCAGGGGATCTTCACCCTTCATTGCAGACACTGAAGCTAACCGCTTGGCTGCTCCAGTTCCCCGCATAGCCAGGCTCTATAATCTTTCCCATGACACTAGATAAATTTTGTTGGCTTCCCACAAACCTTCCACCAGAAAATTGTATCATAGTAAGTGGAAGAGATTTTCCGTTTGGGCTTCTTCCCACAACATTGACCCTTATTAAGCGTCATTGTCTTCTATCTTACAATTCTTGACAGAAATCTTCAACAAAGGAGCAGCAGCAGCTACGGTATGAGTACAATTAGCTGCTCTATCTAATTTCCATCTAGGAATTGATGGTTTGAATATTATAGCTCACCAATTGTCTAAGGCTTTTCTAAAAGGTTCCTTTCACATAAGGCCTCCAGTGAAGACACCTTATTCCCCCTGGAATTTGAATTTTATGTTATCTTGTATCATTCTTCCTCCTTTTGAGCCTGCATCATCTTGGGAACTAAAATTCTTGTCATGGAAAACTATCTTCTTAGTAGCCATCACTTCAGTCCGTAGCGTGTCAGAGCTCCAAGCTCTTTCCATCAAGCCCCCTTACATGATCTTCCATACTGATAGAGTATCTCTCAGAACTAATCCATCTTTTCTGCCCAAAGTGTGTTCTGAGGTTAACATTAATCAAGTCATTGAGTTGCCCGTTTTCTTCCCTAATCATATCAACAAATTGGAATATATGTTGCATAAACTCAATGTTCATAGACAACTTAGATTTTATTTGGACCGAACCAAAGACATTAGGAAATCAGATCAGCTCTTTGTGTCCTTTTCTGAGACCAGGAAAGGTAAACCAGTTGCTAAAACAACCCTGTCTAAGTGGCTGTCTGATTGCGTCACCTATACATATGCTTGTCATAATATGCCATTGTCTAGTAAGGTAAAGGCTCATATAACCAGAGCAGTTATTACTTCATCAGCCTTTCAAGCCAAATTGCCTTTGGATAACATCTGTGCAGCAGCCACCTGGTCTAAACCTCACACTTTTATAACTCATTACAAAGTGGATAAGGCCTCCAAGGACAGGGCTTCATTTGGCTCTATGATTCTGAAGAGTGTACTGCTGTGAGCCACCCAAGATCAGGGTGCTAGGGATGCTACCCATCAGTGATGAATGAGTGGCGAGATTGAACAACTTCACATAAAGAAGTTATGTACTCACTACATTAGAGAACTAGGCATAGCTCCTCGTGGTCCCCTGCAGAGTTCCTAAGCCAGCAGAGAGCAGAAAAAGCAACTTTCTTGATCATAAGTATTTTTTAAACTTTTTAGTTTGCATTTTTCGATCTTTTGAGCTTTTCAACTACTGTTTGTGCCTATATTACTATTTTATTACCTTATTTTCCTGTTTTCGTGAGCTTATATTGTTGATTGCACTTGTGGGCTAAAGTATTGCTTAAAAGTAACAAACAGGCTAATACACTCAAGTGTACCAGCCTTTGATAGCAATTTAGTCGAAAACAAAGCATTTACTGCATTTTTTTCTGTCTGTTTGCAAAAAAACAAAAAAAAACAAAAAAATATTTCTCCTTTCCTAGCTAGTTGTTCCAGTGATCAGATTTTGCTGATCCCTGGGCTTTGTATTTGGTTTCTGTGTTCCTCCATTTTCCTGTGTGGCCAGAGGTAGTTTCTTTACTCACCAGTGGGAGTGGGGAGTACTGAGCTGCTTGTTTGTCCTCAGAGGAGTGGTTAGAAGCAGCAACTAGTAATTTGTCGGCCATTTTGGGTCATTTCCTGTTTTTTCCAGCCCCCTGCTATAAAGCACGCTTTGGCAGGCTTTTCTGGCAGTAGAGAACTAGGCATAGCTCCTCGTGGTCCCCTGCAGAGTTCCTAAGCCAGCAGAGAGCAGAAAAAGCAACTTTCTTGATCATAACTATTTTTTAAACTTTTTAGTTTGCATTTTTCGATCTTTTGAGCTTTTCGACTACTGTTTGTGCCTATATTACTGTTTTATTACCTTATTTTCCTGTTTTTGTGAGCTTATATTGTTGATTGCACTTGTGGGCTAAAGTATTGCTTGTGTAACAAACAGGCTAATACACTCAAGAGTACCAGCGTTAGATAGCAAATAAGTCGAAAACAACGCATTTACTGCATTTTTTCTGTCTGTTTGCAAAAAAACAAAAACAAAAAATATTTCTCCTTTCCTAAACTTTCCTAGCTAGTTGTTCCAGTGATCAGATTTTGCTGATCCCTGGGCTTTGTATTTGGTTTCTGTGTTCCTCCATTTTCTTGTGTGGCCAGGGGTAGTTTCTTTACTCACCAGTGGGAGTGGGGAGTACTGAGCTGCTTGTTTGTCCTCAGAGGAGTGGTTAGAAGCAGCAACTAGTAATTCGTCAGCCATTTTGGGTCATTTCCTGTTTTTCCAGCCCCCTGCTATAAAGCACGCTTTGGCAGGCTTTTCTGGCATTAGAGAACTAGGCATAGCTCCTCGTGGTCCCCTGCAGAGTTCCTAAGCCTGCAGAGAGCAGAAAAAGCAACTTTCTTGATCATAAGTATTTTTTAAACTTTTTAGTTTGCATTTTTCGATCTTTTGAGCTTTTCGACTACTGTTTGTGCCTATATTACTGTTTTATTACCTTATTTTCCTGTTTTTGTGAGCTTATATTGTTGATTGCACTTGTGGGCTAAAGTATTGCTTAAAGTAACAAACAGGCTAATACACTCAAGTGTACCAGCCTTTGATAGCAATTTAGTCGAAAACAAAGCATTTACTGCATTTTTTCTGTCTGTTTGCAAAAAACAAAAAATATTTCTCCTTTCCTAAACTTTCCTAGCTAGTTGTTCCAGTGATCAGATTTTGCTGATCCCTGGGCTTTGTATTTGGTTTCTGTGTTCCTCCATTTTCTTGTGTGGCCAGAGGTAGTTTCTTTACTCACCAGTGGGAGTGGGGAGTACTGAGCTGCTTGTTTGTCCTCAGAGGAGTGGTTAGAACCAGCAGCTAGTAATTCGTCGGCCATTTTGGGTCATTTCCTGTTTTTTCCAGCCCCCTGCTATAAAGCACACGTTAGCGCGGAGCTGCTACCGTTGCACACTAGGGCAGCGCCGGTTAATCAGATTTAAACTATTAGGGCTACCTAAAGTCCACTCTTCAAAATTTCCCTTAAAACTACCTTCCTCAAAGTATACTACTGTTCTATTTAGTGTATCCTACAACTATAAATTATCTCTACTTGACTCCCAAGTAGACTATTCTCTATCTGTATAGCGAAGCACTTGCTCCTACAGTACTTATCACCTCGATACAGCACTCTTGTTATAGAAAGTACCCCAAAAAAGCAAACCCCATTTCTCGGTCACCCACATTCCCCAGAACCTTTTCTTAAGTTTTTCTGTCTATTCCTTCTAGCATGTCGAGGGATCAGTTGCTAATGTCCTCTCCTGCTCAGCTGGTGAACCTGGGAATATTGAGGCAATGTTACAATTGCCTCATGTACATAGACAACCCTCTCCTCCTCCCACAAAACACAAATACATGTGAGAGATGCAACTATACGGCCAAACTGGAGGCTGAGCTCTCTCAACATAGGACTGACATGACCAGACAGGAGGAGAAGGTAACCACACACACTATAGACCCAGTCTCACATAATACCATCACAACCTCAAATCATACACATAAACACACAAAGACATACTCGGAGGCTCTGATCAAAAATCTACCAAAACAGTAGAGGCCACCAAAGCAGACACCCAAACAACTACCACCTCAGAACTCAACACCTGCAACACATAGACCACACAGTCAGAGTGTCAAGCAGTCACAGCCCTTAATGCCAAACACAATGCCAGACACACTAGTCATTGGTGACTCCATAGTCAGACACACTGACGTCCCGCTCACCAGACTGAGTAAGGAGAAGGTCACAGTAAGCTGCCTGTCGGGTGCTAGAATCCGCCACATAACGCATGCACTCAGGTCTCTCAACAGCAGGTACAAGTACGACTCAATCATTGTCCACGCTGGTGTTAACGACCTGAGACGTACCTCCTTGGACTACATGAAAAGAGACATAGAGGAGCTCTCTGATTATGTAGCCCAAGCAGGCATGACCCTGACCTTGAGCAGTATCCTACCTTCACCAAGAATGATGCCACAATACAGAGATAAGATGATCAGCTTTAACAATTGGCTTAAACTCTGGTGTCATTCAAAGGGGATCCAATGTCTGTCTGCCTGGGATGACATGCTGGACAAGCCACGCTGCTTCGCAAGGGACGGCTTGCACTTGTCACCCTGGGATTCCGGATTTTGGCAAAGGCTCTTGCCACCCCATAGTGCCTTTTTAGGCAAGGCTCAAATTCTAAACCTACCACCCTAGAACAAAACAAAGAAAAAAACTAAGGGTAATGCTGCTCAATGCCAGAAGTCTCAACCTCAAGATGCACGCACTCGAGGCCCTTCTCAGTATGGAGAACATCGATGTCTGTGCTGTGACAGAAACCTCGTTCAAGGCTCCTGAGAGCACCCCAGCACTATCAGGTTTTACCTCATATCATGCTCCGCCCCAAAACCCGGACAATACCAAGAAAGGAGGAGGGGTATCCATATTCATCAAGGACACCCACACCTCAAGATTGGTGGCATTGCACGATGCATCGGAAACCATCCAGGTGCAATTAATCATAGGCAAGACTGCTCTGCAATTTGTAGCATGTTACAGGCCACCCTCGCAAACTCAGGAACCTCATATGGCCTTCCTGAAAACACTGGAAGGGATAAATGTATCTCCGAACACCATCATACTAGGTGACTTCAACTACCCTAATATAGACTGGGAACACTACTCAAGCCCAAACACTCTAGCCCAAAAGTTCCTGGAATTCATAAACTCAAATGCCATGGAACAACTAGTCACCATCCCCACAAGAGGAGAAAATATACTTGATCTCATCATCACGAACATGGGAGCACAATGTTCAACGCCGGAAGTATACCCCTCACTGGTGAGATCTGATCACAAACTAATCTCGCTGGAGGTCCTCATCCCGCCCCCACCCAAAATGAAAAAGACCACAGTAAAGAACTTCTCGAAAGCCGACTTCACACTTCTAAAGACTAGTGTGGTCTCCTTTAAGGCCCCTGAGCCGGCGGTTAACATTACTCAAACCGCTGAATCACTTACAAATGCCTTCTACCAGCACCTGCAGGGCTACATGGATCAGGCAATCCCAAGCAAAACAAAGACTCTTTGTACCAAAGGCAAGCGTCCAGTCTGGTGGACCCCAGCCATAAACAAACTCTACAACAAAAGGAGAAAGCTACTACAAGATAGAGCAAAATCCTTAAAAGGTAAGACACCGCTGATCACTATAAGTAAAAAGCTAAGAGCTCTCATAAAATCATCCAAAGCTAATTTTGAGAAAAAAATAGCTAAGGACTCTAAAGACAACCATAAGGCATGCTTTAGCTATGTCAGAAACCTAGGAGGAAACTCCTAGATATGCTCAGAATTAGTTCAAAATGATGTGAAGATTACTGATCCTACAGACATTGCCAACATACTGGCTGACAGGTTCAGTGCAAACTTCTCCCCACCCTCCCCCCCTAAAGGAGAGATATCTATACCAAATTATTGTAGCCCCCCAAACATCTCTAACGCCCAGGTGAGAACTGCTCTCTCCAAGGCAAAGAACACAGCATCCATGGGACCTGATGGTGTCCCCGGCTGTGTGCTCCATGAACTCAACGAGGAATTAAACCCACAGTTAGGACAGCTGTTTAATCTTAGTCTCACCTCCGGATACGTACCCAGGGAGTGGCGCACAGCGACTGTTGTCCCACTCCACAAAGGCGGTGCCTCCACCGACCCTGGAAATTACCGTCCCATTAGCTTGACAAGCCTTATCTGCAAAGCCATGGAGAGGATCATAATGGATCTCATAAATAAAGACATAGGGAACTTGCAGACTTTGGATCCAACCCAGTTTGGCTTTGTCAAAGGCAGATCATGCCTTTTAAACTTGGTTGACTTTTTCAAACAGTCACCAAGGCCATTGACGAGGGAAAGGCAGTCCATACAGCCTACCTAGACCTGGCGAAGGCTTTTGATACAATACCTCACTCGGGTATCATTGAAAAACTCATCAACTTAAATGTAAACCCATACATTACAAGATGGGTTGCAAACTGGCTGAGTGACAGAACCCACAGGGTCAGAGTTGCTGGCGCCATGTCAGACTCAAAGCCTGTCACAAGTGGTGTCCCACAGGGCTCAGTCCTGGGCCCACTCTTGTTTGGCATCTACTTTTCTGAAGTACAAGCAAACACAGGAGGGTTATGGCTGACAAAGTTTGCAGATGACTGCAAACTGGGCCGTAGTTGAAAACACATCCGACACAGATATCCTTCAGAAGGGTCTCACAGAAACGGATAACTGGTGCCAGAGCCATGGCCTAAAGTTAAATGCCAAGAAATGCATAGTCATACCCTTCGGGAAAAATAAGGTTACCCCTAGCTACCATATAGGTGGCAATCCCCTGAACACAGAAGAAGTTATTAGGGACCTGGGAACCCAGGTTGACAGTAGCCTTTCATTCGACACTCATATTGCTAAAGTAGTTAGGAAGACCTTCTACATTGCCCACCTTATCATGAAGGGATTCACATCTAGATCAAGAGAAGTCATAGTCTCCCTATACTCATCACTCATCAGACCAATGATAGAGTACAATGCCCCATTCGGAATGTATCTGACCCAACACTTGCAGCAGCTGGAGAGGCCACAAAAGTTCCTCACCAAAAGGATAAAGGGTCTCAAAAATCTGTCTTATGCTGCCCGACTGAAAGAACTCCAGTTATATTCAGTTGCTTACCGCTTGCTCAGAGGTGACCTATGCCTGACATACAAGGCCATGTCAAACCCAGATTTGATGAACATGCTTCATCTCAAAAAATCTAGATCCCTCAGAGCCACAAGGGCGGGAGACTTAAACCTCGACACTGTTATTAATAGGACGTGCTGGAGGGATAGATTCATCACCCAAAGACTCCTATGCTGTGGAACAAAATCCCGGTTTATGTGAGGCAGAGCACCTCGCTGGCCTTGTTCAAGAGGAATCTTGACCAATGGATGGGAGATCGCAGATACACCCCAGGGGTTACCTCAGTGTCACTGCTCGACAGAGGCACAGCAAAATAATGGGCATAGTTTCTCCAAACTAAAGGGGTGGCGTAAGCCACAAAACTATGGGCTAGGCTTATAAATGCCCTCGGGCAGATAGCCTAGTATGAACCTATGAACCTATAACATTCCATGTGAGTTGTTCCATCTCGCCTTCATTCTCATGTCCCTCCCTCCTTCCCACTCCTGGCTGACAGTTGACCTGGAGGCTGTCTTCATCCTGGTTTTTCAATGTGTATTCATTCCTAGGTAGAATAATTATTGTACTATTATATGATATGCAGCAAACAAGATCTGAGGTAATTCCAGCAGTGCATTATGGGATAAGGGTGGGGCCTCGAGCTACTGGAGAACTTTGAGCTTGCTAGTCGGCTGTGTCAGAGCCGAGGATCGGCTCCGAACCCACCAGTGATGAATGAAGACGAGATGGAACAACTCACATGGAATGTTATGATGAGTACATAACTTCTTTTTTTTTTTTTTACTGCAGCAACCAAGAGTACCCTTGCAAAAACATTTTTACTTCCCTCTCTTCTGTATGGTGCCCCTATCTTAACTAACTTACAAAATTCTACCCTATGCAAGTTGGAGCACTGCTACAACAAAGTTGCAAAGTTTGCCACAAATTCTAAATATCACACACACCACTGTAAACCACTCCTAGAATTAAACTGGCTTGAACTACCCAACCAACTTGCCTTTATTCAGCTATCCCCCTTGCATAACCTTATTTTCAAGCCTACTGCCTGCCCTGCACTAGCCAATCTAGTTGCACCTTACACACCAAATCGATCCCTATGATCAGATGACAAAAATCTCTTAGCTATCTCAAAACCCACAATAAAACCTAGTCACTCTCTGTATTCATACTCTGTCTCTGTACATTGGAATTCACTACCTGTAGCTACCAGGTTTATTCCTGGCCTAACCCATTTCAAAGCCTCTTTAAAAAATCATCTCAAAAATACATGGCTCTGCTCCTGCATAAAGCCTGCCTAATGCTCAGATCTTCCATTTTTTCTCACATTTCAATCCCTCTCAGACTGCATAATCCTACAGCTCTTCTAACTCCTTCTCTGCTTTTTTACCATATTCTTAAGCTGCTGCTCAGGCTTTTATTGCTTCTATCCTTCTTAACTCTCTATCGCTATATCTCTGCATCACTAACTTTCTGGCTGCTATTTCTACATCATGTATGATGAGAGTGACTATTATCGTCTGTAATGTTTTAACTGTATAGAACTGTTTAGATGTGTAGTAATATATTGCAACATCTTGTAGCAGTTTGTTCTTTCAGCTTATTTTCTGTATAGTATTTCTAATGTAATCTTTATTGCATTGGATTATACTGCATTTGTATTGTAGTGTATGTGGAGCTTTTCAACCCGGGCCTCTGCTGAAAACAGGTTCTGTAGACCCAGTCAGACCACCCCGGTAAACAAATGTCAAATAAAATAAATAAATAAATAAATTACTGTGCAGCCATACAGTAATGTAATTTCAGCTATTTTTCTGAAGTTAACCTTCTGTATTTCAGTTTCCACTGTTAAAATATATACATTTAGACGGTTACAATAGTGCATGTACATTTCTGTTGTATTGCATTAGGGCATACTGTGATTACATTTTAAACACAAGCACTTTATAAAATACCTTTTTAACACACATATCTGCACAAACCAGTTTGATATACACATGACAGAAAGCTTTAATACAGTTCTAACGCAAGCATCTTATATAGATCACGTTGCTATTCACAAATGACATATACTTATTTACAAAATTCCAGCTAGCTGTGCTGGCAGTATCTCCTATCATGACAAAGGCAATGATCACTAAAAGTGGGTGGGTAATGGAGACAGTGGAGATATTGTCTGGATGGTTTGTAAAAAGTGAATGTTTATTAGGTATGGGTCTGGTTTGGTTGGGATGTCTGCAAATTGCTGTTGGCCGAGATCTGCAAGACATTCAGTTAATCATGCTTTATTGGTTCCAGAAGGTTTAGGTTAAAGTCATCCAATATGACATTGCATTTATTTGGTTTGGTGTGAAAAAATATGGACAGGAGTAGTTTTTTTAATTTGTGTAGTGAAGCTGGGGGTGACAGATAGGCAATAGCCAAGTTTAAATGTTGTGAAAACTTGACTGAAAATTTAGTTAGTAATCAGTTGGGGTCACAGTCAATGGATCCATTGGCTTGGGCAATAACTGAGATGTTAATAGAGAATTTGTGCAGTAGCATAACACCACCACTACCACCAAGTCTTGTGCCTGGCTGGGCATCAATTGAATAAGTATACTGAAAGAAGAAATGATGTATATGGTGATGGCTATTCTTTAGCCAAGACTGCAATACTGGAAGAAGAACAGGGAAATGGGAGCTCAGAAAATAGCTTTTGGAGCAGGGCAAAGTGGGTCATACCCCCACACTTGTGTGAGTCAGTTTGTCTGTAGTTGCTCAATAGACCTGCATGGTTTATCCCTGCCTGAGAAGGAATAGCAGCTAAGATAGAAAAGCTTATTTATTAGTTTGCTTTTATTTTTCAGTTAAAGACAAGGCAACATAAAGTAAATGGATATCTTAGGGCAGTTACAAATAATACCCAACTATGTTACCTTAAAATAAAAAGTCAGATGGGACATTAGGTAGTACAGGAGGAGATTGATTACTTTGTGCAGATGGAAACATAACTATAAGAAACTTGGGGAAGCAGGGAGATCTGAAGTAGTTAACTTCATTTGATCAGCAACCTGTGGGTATCCGATCCAATCCGGATCTGAGCCGGCAGCTTTCCAAGCTAGAGATCCGAGCTCCAAGCTCCTCCCTTACCCATAATACCCTACTACCTCCCTCCATTCCTCAGATCTCATTTGCCATGGCTTCTTGAAGCACGAGAGACGAGCTCCCGGTGGTTTTCGTGAGTTATTTGGGTGTTTTTTGCTCTAAATTTCTCAGTAAATTGTGTGTGTGTGTGTGTATTTTTACTATCCTTTAGTATATTTGGGTTAATTAATTATAGTAGTTCGTTAGTATAGTCTTCCCTTACCCTTATTTGTGTGTGTGTGCGTATTGTCATGGCCGAAGGCCCTAAGGCCATATTTTCTAAATGCTCTGAGTGTGGCCATAAGCTGTCCCCAGCCGATGGCCACACTCGTTGCTTTATTTGGCTGAGGGTGGACCTCTTATCTTCAAGCTGCCAGATTTGTGCGGCCTTTAACCCCCAGGCTTTGAGGGACAGGAGGACTAAGTTAATCCTTGCGGGCCTTCTGCCCCCGGATTCTGCTTCTTCCTCCTCTCCCTCAGTGGCGCCAGCAGCGGCTGTGGCTGTTCAGCCAGCTGTTCCTGCTCCCCTGGCCGGGACTCAAACTCCCTCTGTGTCCCAGGGAGAGAGGGACTCCAGGAAGAAGGAGAGAAAGGACAAGGAGCGTGACAGGGAGAGACATAGGAGCCACAAGCGGCGGGCCGATTCTGCTCCCTTGGCCCCGCCGGCTAAGCGGCTCAGTTCTCCCTTGAGGGTCTCCAGGTCTTCCCTCTCTCGGCTCCGTTCTCCACGTTTCTCTCTGGAGCCGGAGGAGGAGACCCGGTCACCTTCGAAGTCGTTGAGATGGCCTTCCCGGCCAGCCTCGGCGGCTTCCTTTAGATCTACGAGGAGCCTTTCAGACGCGGACATGGACCGGATGATGCGTCGATTCCTACAGGCCCTAATGCAGATGGGAGTGCTCCTGCCTCCTCCCCCTCCGGGGGGGAGCTCAGCCCCTTTCTTTGCCCCCATTGCTCCTTCTCTGATTCGTTATCGGGTTTCAGAGCCATCGGATCCGGGTAGTGTCGGAGCCAGGGAGCCGGCGCCGATAGTGATAACTACTTCGACGCCAGCTGTACCCTCGAGTTTGTCGGATCCTTTTTCAGATTCGAGCTCTCAGGGCCATAAGCCGAGCCTCGGATCTGGAGGGGTGAGTGTGTCTTCGGCGCTGATGCGGTTGGAGCACACTTCTCTTTCTGGTCCGATCGCTTCGGCTCCGGCACCGATCCACATGTCTGATCTGAGGGGGCTGCTTTCGGATACTAGGTAGAGCGGGTCCCCTTCGGTTTTCGATGTTGTGGAGAGGGTCCTTTTGAGGGATTCGAGGCCCCAGGCTCGTGCTATGGATGCACCTGCCATTCCCTCGCAGACTGGCCTGTCTTCCATCATCCGGCCCCAGGGACAGCCTGCGTCTACGTCCCAGATGGTTCCCCTAGAGGAATAGGACCTGGTTGCTGAGCCCTCCTCGGACAGCCCCCCCAGGAGGTTCCTCACAAATGAAAGTGTAAAAGGAGGCACTTGGAATCCCCCGAGTCCCTCACAGAAGACACTGACTTGGAGAAAAGGGAAGGTTCCCCCAGGTCACCCCCCGAGGGCGTCTCCTTTGGAGACATCATGGAGATGCTGTGAATTAGAGGGGGGTGGTCAGCCCAAAAGCCTTCCTCGGATAAGTCTGTGTTTCTGTAGGCGTTTGACACAGGCCCATCTACCTCTTGAGTGTCCCCTCCAGCCGATCCCCTGGTAGATCTCATAACTACCAGGTCTTGGAAGGAGCCGGACACTGTAGAGCCGATACCCAGGAGACCAGATAAAATACTTAGCCCCCCGACTGACAGGACTGTGTGGAGCAAAGGGTCCCCAGTAGATGCCATGCTGGTGGCGGCTGCCACCAAGAAGGAACTGGCGCAGGATAGTTCCTCGGTACATCCTCCAGACAAGGAGTCTCAGATGATGGACCACATTGGAAAGTGGATGTTTGCTTCAGCCACCTTCTCTGTAAGGGTGCTGAACTATTTGGCACACGTGACTCGGCTTCAGCGGGATCTAATCAAAGAGTATGCTGGGTCACCCCCAGGAGTCCATGTCGACCGAGGACAAACGAACCTTCTCGGCACGGATGGCCACTCTAAAGTCTATATCAAATACTTCTATGTGGCTTCTCTCCCATGCTACGGAGGGGCGGCTAGAGCCAGCGGTACAGGCATCGCCTTATGGTGCCATGCCTGGCTCCGTCTTTGCGATTTTGTGGAACCCTTCAAGGCGTCCTTCGCGAATGCTCCCTTTGACGGTTCTACGCTGTTTGGCAAGACTGTCCGCGATATGCTACTCCAGAGCGAGAAAGACAGGAAGTCGTTGTCTGCTGTCAGAATCCGCTTCTCGGCTCCTCAAAGGTCCTTTTCCAGGAATCAGAGAGGACAAAAGAAGATGTGGTTCCGGAAATCTCAACAATCCCGTCCCACTCCAGTCCCTTCATCCTTCAGAGGCAGGGGAGGACAAGGTGGACGCCGGCCCAGAGGCAGAGGGAGGACTGAAGAATTTCGGGTTGAGGGAACCCTTTTTTCTGATTGACGTGCACAACAACCATGAGGGGTTGCCCGACTGCTCCTGTCTGGAGGCAGTTGGGGAGGCATTTCTCGGAGCACCTAGCACATTGGGAGTCCATCACGACAGATCGCTGGGTGCTCCGAATAATATTCAGAGGTTACTCTATTCCCTTCCTAAATCCTCCCCCTCAGTCGGGGCGCCTCCCCAATGGCCCACCCAATCAGAGGGAGGTGGCAGCTTTAGAGATAAAAGACCTGCTAAGAAAAAGAGCCATCCAGCGCGTCCCCCCAGACCAGTCCAGATCGGGCAATTACTCCAGGTTCTTTTTGATGCCAAAAAAATATGGGGGACCTAAGGTCAATTCTCGACCTGGCTACACTGAACCTGTCCATTGCCAAAGAGAAGTTCTGGATGGTCACCATTCAATCTATTCTCCCCCTGCTGCAGGAGAATGACTGGATGTGCTCTATAGACCTCAAGGATGCGTACTACCACATTCTAATGGACAGGTGATCCAGGAGGTTTCTCCGCTTTCGGTTGGGAGCCAGCTATTATCAATTCAGGGTCCTCCCTTTTGGTCTCGCCACAGCCCCCAGGGTGTTCACCAAGGTCATGGTAGTTGTAGCGGCCCACCTGAGGCTTCAGGGAATACAGGTCTTTCCTTACCTGGACGGCTGGCTCCTCGCCGCTCCCATCAGGCATCTACTATGCTCGGCCAGGGATTTTTTCCTGCATTTGACCCACCTATTGGGGATCACCATAAATGACAAAAAATCATCCCTTCAGCCTGCTCAGGTCCTGGACTTCATAGGGGCCAGAATAGACACTCTTCAATCCAAGGCCTTCTTGACTTCGGACAGACTCCGCAATCTAACTCTACATGTCTTAGCTCTTCTACAGTCTCAGGCCCCACCGGTGGAATTAGTCCTGAGGGCTCTAGGGTCTATGCGGCTGCCATCAACCTTTCACCCATAGCCCGCTTGAATATGAGGGTTCTTCAATGTACCTTGCAGGTCCAATGGTCCATTCTTCTACATCCGTTGTACTTCCCTAGTACCCTCAGCAGGGTTTGCAAGGAATCTCTCCTTTGGTGGCTCCATTCCCGAGAGCTTCAGGAGGGGTGGCCCTTTTTGATGCTTCTACCCCAAGCCACGGTAACCACGGACGCTTCTCGCGTAGGGTGGGGGGGGCATTGCATGGGCAGAACCGTCCAAGGCACGTGGACTCCTACAGAGACCGTTCTGCATATCAGTGTTCTGGAGGTGAGGGCGGTGCTTCTAGCATTGCAGGCTCTTCACACCCTTTTTCCTCTAGGGACTATTGCAATTCAGACAGACAACATGTCAGTAGTCTGGTACATCAACAAACGGGGGGGACCAGGTCTTACCCTCTTTGCCGAGAGACCATGAGAGTTTGGGAGTGGGCGATGTCCACCAACCGTTTTCTGCTAGCATCGCACATTCCGTATCGGTCCAACATTTTAGCGGACAAGCTGAGTCGAACTATCCTCTCACCTTATGAGTGGTCTCTGAACCCCTTAGTAGTGAAACAGATCTTCCTCAAATGGGATCAACCTTGCTGTAATCTGTTCGCATCGCCTTCGAACGCAAAGTGCAGCGAGTTTTTCACTCTAATCCCTCCACCAGGGGAGAAGCCCAGAGATGCTCTGGTTCATGCTTGGCCATCCGGTCTTCTTTATACTTATCCTCCTCTCCCGTTAATGACAAAATTCTTGCAGAAAGCTCGTCGGTTGGGGAGCAGAGTTATCCTCATAGCCCCATTCTGGCCTCATCAAACCTGGTTCCCATGCATTCGGTCTCATCTTATAGCTCCTCCCTGGATCTTAGATCCCATTCCGGATCTCATTTCTCATCCTTCGGGATTGAAAACCCCGAACCTGGACAACCTCAAGCTTTCCTCTTGGCTGATCCAGTTCCCTTAGTGGCTAGGACTCCTGGCATCTCGGTAGCAGTTAAATCCATTCTGGTGGCGGCACATAAGCCTTCTACCAGGAAAGTCTACAACAGTAAATGGAAACGTTTTTCTATCTGGGCCAGACATAGGAATTTGGACCCATTTACAGCTCCCATTCCATCAGTACTTGAGTTCTTATCCCACATTTTTCATCTGGGGGCCAGTTCTTCAACTGTGAAGGTTCAAATGGCGGCCATCTCCCACTTCCACATCAGAGACAATCTTGGCCCCTTAGCTTCCTCTAAGATTTGCAAGGCCTTCTTGAAGGGCACTTTTCTTTTAAGACCCCCTGTCAAGAAGGCAGTTCCCCCGTGGGATCTAACCTTAGTTCTACAGGCTCTTACTGGTCCCCCATTTGAACCTGCAGCCTTGGTTGACCTAAAGTATTTGTCTTGGAAAACTGCCTTCTTGATTGCTATTCCCTCAGCTAGAAGGGTATCAGAACTTCAGGCCCTTTGTTCTAAACCTCCGTATCTTGTATTTCATAAGGACAGAGTTTTCCTCAGGACTAATCCCTGCTTTTTACCTAAAGTGGCTTCTAAGGCTAACATCAACCAATCCATTAATCTGCCTGTTTACTTTCCTAACTACCAGAACAAAGGGGAGTACAGACTTCATTCGTTAGATGTGCATAGACAGTTGCGCTTTTATTTGCACAGAACTGCTGCCTCTCGTAAATCGGAGCAGCTCTTTGTTTCCTTTGCTAAGTCATCTTTGGGTAAACCAGTAACGAAGGTGACTCTAGCTAGTTGGATATTTCAATGCATTTTACTCACGTACAAAATTTCTGGTCGACCTGAGCCCGTGGGGGTTCATGCTCATTCTACACATTCTATGGCTAACTCTGCTGCCTTTTGGTCACGGGTACCCTTGGATGATATCTGTTCTGTGGCTATTTGGGCTTCCTCTCATACCTTTATTTCACATTATAAGTTAGATTTGATATCCAGAGGTAGGGCAGCCTTTGGCTCTGCAGTCCTCCAGAATATCCTTCCTTGAGGACCTCCCAAGTTTTTGGTAGCTGGGGACTCTGTCCCACAGGTTGCTGATCAAATGAAGTTAACTACTTCAGATAAAAAAGTTATATACTCACCATAACATTCCATCTGAGTAGGTAACTTCATTTGTCAGCAACTGACCCCTCCTCTGTCCCCCTAACCTTTAGTTCGTTACCTGAATGATTAATTGTTTCACTCCTGGTAGATATCAGGTTAGGATGTTCATGTGGTTTGTTTTGGTGCTGTATGATACTCGGGCAAACTCGATCTGAGGACTGGAGGGAGGTAGCAGGATATTATGGGTAAGGGGAGGAGCTTGGAGCTCGGATCTCTAGCTTAGAAAGCTGCCGGCTCGGATCCGGATCCGGATCGGATCCGATACCCACAGGTTGCTGACAAATGAAGTTACCTACTCAGATGGAACGTTATGGTGAGTACATAACTTCTTTTTTTAACAACAGTTGGAAGTTATTAGTTTATTGTCTCTTTCAGCAGCAGCCACAGTAACCACACAGTCAGAACTTTCTTTCAGTATGTTGCTTATGCAGAAGGAAAAGTTTTAAAACCAGCTATACTCCTTGGCTTTCTGTCTATACCAGATCACTCATGCAAAAAAGAGACAAAGCTTGAACAACTTACCTAAAACATAAGGCTCACAATAATTTACAGCATTTCAAAGCACTGCATAACCTTGAAAAGAAACAGGTTAATTTAGGCAAAAAACAGTTCTATGCAAAGTCACAATCAGCACAAATCCAGTCCAAAAACCTTCTGGGAAACTATCAAAAAAAATCCTAAACCCAGGAAGTCAGTCCTTCTCCAACCGGGTTCCTATTACATGAACAAACTTTTCAAAGTTCAAATGTCATATGGTCGACACCATATGATCGAACTTTGAAAATTTCGAAGGTTAAATGTAACAGGGCCATACGGTGCAGAATGGGAGAATTTCCCTTTTCTGCAATGAAGTATGATCTTGGAGTTAGTATATTTAAGTAGGGGGGGTGTGCGGGGGTGCAGGGGGGCTTGCCCCCCTGCACCGAGCGTTAAGGTAAGTTTTATTTATTTATTTTTTATGTTTTATTATATATTCAAAGTTTCAAACTTCGATCATATGTTGTCGAACATATGGGATTCGAAGTTTTGAAACTTCGAATATATAATATAGACCCCCCCCAACCGTCCTGTGATAGTACCTCCTCTGACATAGCAACTCAAGTTTAACTCTTACTTCATTGATAGCATAACTTCCATCACTAACACATTCCCTCCATCTCCCTCTACCTTTTGTCAGCCTCCTGTTACCTGCCACTCCACATTTTCCCTTCAACCAGTTCCTACTTCCTTCATCAAGTCCATCCTTTCAAGCTTAGGCCATGTTCCCTCTCCACAAAGGTGGCACCTCCACAGAAATCTCTAACTATAGGCCAATTGCTATTCTTTCACCACTGTCAAAAATTCTAAAAAAATGTATCCATAAAAGACGCCAATACATACCTGACAATAATCTTCTCTCTCCCATCCAACATGGATTCAGACCAGCGCACACAACACTATCTCTGCTCTACTATCCTTTACTGACACTGTCAACAAATTTCATGACTCTGGATACTTTGTCTCTTCTCTGTTCTTAGATCTACCAACTATCTCTTCTGGGCTTAACCAAAACATCCCTACAATGGTTCACTAGCTATCTCTCTAACAGATATCAGTCTGTTAAATGGAACTCTAACATCTGAAGTAGGATTGTTCATTTGTCAGCAACCTGTGGGTTACGGATCCGATATCGGATCCGAGCCGGCAACTTGTTTCAAGCTAATGGATCCGAGCTCCTAGCTCCTCCCTTCACCCATAATCCCCTGCTAACCCTCCATGACCTCAGATCTAGTTTGCCGCGCTTGTGATGGCTGGATCCTTTTCTTGAGCTCCGCAGATAAGTGAAAAAAAGTTAACTTTTTTCTAGCATTTTTAGATGTGCTCTATAGACCTCAAGGATGCGTATTACCACATCTTAATGGACAAACGATCCAGGAGGTTCCTTCGCTTCCGTCTGGGAGCCAGTCACTACCAGTTCAGGGTCCTTCCCTTTGGCCTCACCACAGCCCCCAGGGTGTTCACCAAAGTGTTAGCAGTGATTGCGGCCCACCTGAGACTCCAGGGAATTCAGGTCTTCCCGTACCTGGACGACTGGCTCCTGACCGCACCAACAAAGCATCTACTTTGCTCGGCCAGAGACTTCTTTCTCCATCTAGCCCCACAACTAGGCATTACTATCAATGTCGGCAAATCTCTACTGGCTCCAACACAGATCATAGAATTCATAGGTGCCAGAATAAACACCAGAGATTTGCGAGCCTTCCTAACTGCCGAGAGAATCAGAAATCTACAACTTCATGTGCGGGCTATCCTTCATTCAGAGGCTTCACCAGTGGAATTGATCCTGAGGGCACTAGGCTCCATGGCAGCAGCGATTACACTCCTTCCATGCACCCGTTTGAACATGCGAGTCCTGCAATGGACTCTGTTAGTGCAATGGTCCTTCCTATCCCTTCCTCTCCACCATCCCATTGCTATCAGCAAAGCTTGCAGAAGAGCGCTACTATGGTGGCTCCAAGCATCAAACTTCCATACGGGCCATCTCTTCTGCACCTCTCCCCCTATCGCCACTGTGACCACGGACGCTTCCCGCCTCGGGTGGGGTGGGGGCATTACTCAGGCAGGACAGTTCAAGGCACGTGGAACGATACAGAGACCTCCCTGCATATCAACGTTCTGGAGATGAGAGCGGTGCTGTTGGCATTGCAAGCACTTCAGAGCTTCCTCCCCGCAGGAACGATTGCAATTCACTCGGACAACATGTCAGTGGTCTGGTATATCAACAGACAGGGGGGAACCAGATCTTATCCTCTTTGCCGCGAAGCCATGAGAGTGTGGGAATGGGCGATCTCCACCAACCGCTTTCTGATTGCAACGCACATTCCGGGGAGGACCAACATCCTAGCGGACAAGCTCAGCCGCACCCTTCTTACCCCTTACAAGTGGTCTCTCAATCCTCTAGTAGCGAAGAAGATATTCGCAACATGGGGGCAACCCTGCTGCGATCTTTTTGCATCTCCCTCAAACGCCAAATGCGACAATTTCTTCACCCTAATCCCCCCACCAGGGGAATCTCCAAGAGACGCTCTGGTGCATGCTTGACCACCCGGTCTACTCTATGCCTATCCTCCTCTTCCAATGATGATACAACTCTTACAGAAAGCCTCATGGTTGGGGAGCAAGATGATTCTCATTGCCCCATTCTGGCCTCGACAAATTTGTTTCCCTTACCTGTGGTCTCACCTTGTGAATCACCCTTGGATTCTAGATCCCATTCCGGATCTCATCTCCCATCCATTGGACTTGCCAACTCCAAACCTGGACAATCTGAAACTGACAGCTTGGTTGCTCCAGTTCCACTCCTAGTTAGGACTCCCGGTATCTCTTCACCAGTCAAAGCCATCCTCGTGGCAGCACATAAGCCCTCCACCAGGAAAGTGTATCACAGCAATTGGAAACGTTTTTTCCATCTGGGTGGAGCGCCGCGATCTAGATCCCTTTACAGCTCCTCTTCCATCCATTTTAGATTTCCTAACTGAACTCTTTCAAGAAAGCGCTAGTTGTTCAACTGTCAAAGTGCAATTGGCAGCCATTTCTCATTATCATGTGGGACATGATACAGGACCCTTGATGTCAGCCAAATTGTGTAAAACCTTTCTCAAGGGTACCTTTTTACTTAGACCTCCTGTAAAAGAAGCCGTACCCCCATGGGATCTTACTTTAGTTCTTCAAGCCTTGACTGCTCCACCCTTTGAACCCGCTGCTTCAGTGGATCTCAAATTCTTGTCATGGAAAACAGCATTCCTTGTAGCCATTACTTCAGCAAAAAGAGTGTCGGAACTTCAGGCTCTTTCTGTAAAGCCGCCATACCTGATTTTTCACCCTGATAGAGTGTACCTCAGATCAATCCCTCCTTTCTTCCCAAGATAGCATCAGAAACCAACATAAACCAATCCATATATTTACCAGTTTTCTTCCCTAAATATCAAAATAAGGGTGAATACAAGCTGCACTCATTGGATGTTCATAGGCAGCTTCATTTTTATACTCATAGGATGGCTGGCCATAGACAATCTGACCAGCTGTTCGTTTCCTTTGCCAAATTTAACTTGGGGAAAGCTATCTCTAAAGTATCTTTATCTCACTGGATTTCCCAATGTATCCTACTAGCTCATCAAGTCTCGGGTAGACCCGCACCAGAAGGAGTTCGTGCTCATTCCACTCGCTCCATTTCTACTTCTGCGGCTTTCAAGTCTAGAGTTCCTTTGGATGATATTTGTTCTGCAGCCACTTGGGCTTCATCTCATACCTTTATCAACCACTACAAGCTAGACCTGCTTTCTAGAGGGAGAGCATCCTTTGGCTCTGCGGTGCTTCGTAATATCCTTCCATTATGGCCACCCAGGGTGCAGGTAGCTGGGGACTCTGTCCCACAGGTTGCTGACAAATGAACAATCCTACTTCCGATTTAGAAGTTATGTACTCACCATAACGTTCCATCTGAGTAGGTAGTTCATTTGTCTGCAACCATCCCCCCCTCCTTCCCCCTGACCTTCTTTGGATCTATTAGTTTTTAGATATCCTTTGTTGGATATATATGGAGAGGCAAACTCGATCTGAGGTCATGGAGGGTTAGCAGGGGATTATGGGTGAAGGGAGGAGCTAGGAGCTCAGATCCATTAGCTTGAAACAAGTTGCCGGCTCGGATCCGATATCGGATCCGTAACCCACAGGTTGCAGACAAATGAACTACCTACTCAGATGGAACGTTATGGTGAGTACATAACTTCTAATTCTCTCCTTACTTGCCTTTTAGCACTGGGGTATCCCAAGGCTCAATACTAGGTCCACTTTTATTCAACATTTTTATTAACCATCTTAATACTGCCACCAAACAAGCCACCCTAATTCAGTATGCTGATGACTCTACTGATCTGCTCTGTCAGGACTCTCTGTCATCTACAGAGTTTAATGCAGTAAGCATTCAGTTCTATTGAGTCATGGCTCACCAGCAACCATTTACTACGTAACCCCAAAAAACTACACTTCTGCTATTTTTACCAAAACAGTTTTCTCCAGATGCCTCTAACTGTGCTATTACTTCTCTGAACAATACTTTAATCAACATGGTTTCACATACAAAACTGTTAAATGTAATTATTGACAACAATCTTAAGTATGACTTGCATATCAGCAACATCATGAAAAAAAAATCATGGGCATGATGTATAGGGCTAGGAAATTAATCTGTAACTCCACAAGAGTAACCCTTGCCAATACCTATCTCTTACCCTCCCTTCTATATGCTTCAACTATCCTAGCCAATTTTCACTCTTCCCTCATAGCAAAACTTAGTCAGTGTTATAATAAAGTAGCTAAATTTGCCACAGGCAGGCCCACTACTCTCACCATTGCTCTGCTGCTCTCAAGTCCCTAAATTGTCTCGAACTACCCCACCTTCTCACCTTTAATCAACTAACATAAACTAACAAATTACTGTACAACTCCTCATTTTCGCAAACTACATCATCACTACTTCAACACTATATTCCATCTCATGACCTACACTCCTGTCACAAGTATCTACTATTTACAAACCTCAAAGATCTAATGGGGTTAGTCTGTACTCTCACTGTGTTGCCAAATCATGGAATAGCATTCCAGAAGCAATCAGACTTATACCCCACTACTATTCTTTCAAGTGTAGGCTGAAAGATCATCTAACCAATAATTGGATCTGCCCATGGTCCTTGTCATCTGAGTACTCTTTTCTGTTCCCTTCTTCCCCATTCTTAATAGACTTTCTCTTGATATATCCTACTTCCCTTCCTGCTTTACCTACTTTCTAGAATCACCTCTGTTTAATTCCTTAACAATCTAATGTCCTTTCTTTATATTCTTACACTAACCTTTATCTATTCCAGAATTTATGACTGCAATTTACTATTTAGTACTCATGCCAGAAAAAGTATATGGCTTTTACGACCTATTACTTATTCTGTTATATATTTTTGCACATCTTTATGTAACATGCATATTAGGAACTCTTTTCTATCTTGTGTATAATATATGGTCAACTTTATTGCTTGCCTTATATTTTGCTTATGTTTTATTTTATTGTATTCACATATTGCACTATTGTTTTACTATTTGTAACCATTATTCAGTTTTTTTAATTCTGTTTAATGTGTATTATGGAACTTTTCTCCCTGGGTCTCCACTGAAAATGGGCCTATACCCAGTCGGACTTTCCCGGTAAACAAATGTCGAATACATAAATAAATAAAATATTTCAGATCTGTTGTTTTAAGGAGCAATAAAGCCAGTTCTCACTTCCAACGAGGGAAAGGCTTTTAGTCAACTATAGTAATCACTAGACTTCATAGTGTACCACTTTGACACAAGATCACAAATTGCGAAAGTTTCCCTGTCTAGGCTGACATTCCTTCATCTTCAAGCACAAGAGGTCATGGTTCATCCGGGTCCCCCAGGCTATCTAATTCTTTGTGTTTGGCTGTATGGCAGCTTCTGTAACCCTGGTATTTCATGCATAATTCTTCATGAGGGTTTTGCAGTGGACCCTTTTGGTTCAAAAGTTTCTATTAATGTACTGTCTACATCAGCTTATCAAAATTCTTCTCCATTTCATTATCATCACATATTTTGGTGGATAACCTCTTCTCTAGTTTTGTATGGACATCTGTTTGTCCTTCCACTACCATTGTCCACAGTGACCATGATATATCTCTGTTGGGGTAGGGGGGCATTATGAGGGGAGGACAGTATAGTGAACATGGACCACACAAGATATCCATCTCCACATCATTTTTCTAGAGATAAGGGCAATCCTCCTAATGCTGTAGGGTCTTCAGGATTGCCTCCTAGAGGGTGTGGGCTCCATTCAGACAGACAGCACATCTGTAGTCTGGTACATCAGTAAACAGGGAGGAACCTGCTGCTATTCCATTATGTCAATGGGGCCACGAGGGTTTGGGAGTGGGCAATGTCCTCATGCCATTTTCTCCTCCCAACACACATTCCAGATTAATCCATTATTCTAATGGACAGGCCGAGTCAATGAATTCTCATGTCTCACAAGAGGTCCCTCAACAAGACAGTGGCAATGGACATCTTCAGCAGCTGTGGCCAGCCATGCTGTGAGTGTTTTGAATCTTCACAAATATGAAGAGCAACAGCTATTATGCTTTCGTCCTTCAACAGGGACAGTCACCGAGAGATGCTCTAATCCACACTTAACCACCTGGTCACCTTTATGCATACCCTTCACTTCCACTAATGACAAAGTTTTACAGAAAGCTGCCATGTACAAGGCAAATATTATTCTCATTATCCCATTCTGGCTCTGAAAAGTTTGGATTGTCATCATATTGATCACTGATGCAGTAGCCTTAGTTATATAGGTTAAATCCTGACAATGATTTAAAAGCCAGACAGCTTTCAAAGCTTCAGGGCACCTTCCATGCACATAAACTGTCAGGCAGCTGAAGCTGAGCTGAATTAAAGACAAATTTGGGCACCATACCCTTCAGAGCTTTATTTCCACCTACTTTCTAAGGCTATAGAGGATCGACGGTCCGCTTGGTGCTGTTCCTTTGCTGGGCAGATAACTTCTCTTAGAGTGTAAACCTTCCATTTTCTAAGTGTATGAGTACAGAAAATTCACCGCGGGGATCACTTCTGCGGCACTGCTTGACAGGGGCACAGGAAAATAATTTTCTTGGGTGGAGAAAGCCAGGGAACCTTTTTGGCTAGGCTTATATAGGCCCCAGGGCCGACAGCCTAGTAACTACCAATGTACCTATGAACCTATATAAAAATGAGACAATAATAAATCATTTCAAAACTTTTCCCACCTTTAATGTGACCTATACCCTGTACTATTCAATTGAAAAACAAACAAATCTGTTAGGGGAAAAATATATAAAAAATAAAAAATGTACAATAAGCTGGTTGCATAAGTGTGCCCACCCTTAAACTAATACTTTGTTGAAGCACCTTTTGATTTAATTACAGCATTCAGTTTTCTTGGGTACACACCTGCCATCAATTAAAGAGACTCTGATTAACCCCAAATAAAGTTCAGCTGTTCTAGCAGGATTTTTATTTTTACATTTACTCATTTGCTGCTACAGCAAAAGCCATGGTTCACAGAGAGTTTACAAGGCATCAAAGGGATCTCATTGTTGAAAGGTATCAGTCAGGAGAAGGGTACAAAAAATTTCCACAGCATTGGATATACCATGGAACACAGTGAAGACAGTCTTCAAAAAGTGGAGAAAATATGGGACAACAGTGACATTGCAAAGAACTGGACGGCCCTCCAAAATTGATGAAAAGACAAGACAAAAACTGGTCAGGGAGGCTGCCAAGAGACCTACAGCAACACTGAAGGAGCTGCAGGAATTTCTGGCAAGTACTAGTTGTATACTACATGTGACAATAATCTCCCATATTCTCCATATGTCTGGACTATGGGGTAGGATTGCAAGACAGAAGCCTTTTCATACACAGAAAAACATCCAGGCCCGGCTAAAATTTGCAAAACAATACATCAGGTCTCCCAAAAGCATGTGAAAAAATGTGTTATGGTCTGATGAGACTAAGGTTGAACTTTTTGGCCAGAATTCCAAAAAGTACGTTTGGCGCAAAAACAACAGTTCGCATCACCAAAATAATACCATCCCCACGGTGAAGCATGGTGGTTGCAGTATCATGCTTTGGGGTTGCTTTTCTTCAGCTGGAACTGGGGCTTTAGTCAAGGTGGAAGGAATTATGAACAGTTCCAAATACCAGTCACTTTTGGCCCAAACCCCTCAGGCATATGCTAGAAAGCTGAAGGTGAAGAGGAATTTCACCTTTCACCATGACAATGACCCCAAGCATAGGTTCATATGTTCATAGGTTGGTACTAGGCTATCGGCCCTAGGGCCTATACAAGCCTAGCCATAACAATTCCCTGGCTATTTCTTCCCACAATATTTACTTCCTGGACTCCTATCCAGCAGGGCAACTGACGTGATCCCTGGGGTAAATTTCCTATCTCCCATCCAATCGTCAAGGTTCCTTTTGAAGAGGGCCAAGGAGCCACACTGCTTGACATGCATGGACAGTCGATTCCAGAGTCTGGGGAGTCTCTGGGTCAGGAACCCATCTCTCCAGCATGTTTTGTTCATTGTGATGACAAGGTTTAGATCCCTGGAGTGTGCGGCTCTGAGGGATTGGGATCTCTTTGTGTAGCATGTCCAACAGCTCTGGGTTTGGCTTGGCCTTGTAAGTTAAGCAGAGATCGCCTCTGAGTAGACGATATGCGATAGAGTATAGCTGGAGGTTTTTTTGACGGTCAGCATAGGGCATCTGCTTTAGGCCTGTGATTCTTTTAGTGAGGTATTTATAGGTTCATAGGTTGGTACTAGGCTATCAGCCCTAGGGCCTATACAAGCCTATCCATAACAATTCCCTGGATATTTCTTCCCACAATATTTACTTCCCTGTACCCCTGTCTAGCAGGGCAAATGACATGATCCCCGGGGTGAATTTCCTATCTCCCATCCAATCATCAGGGTTCCTTTTGAAGAGGGCCCAGGAGACGCTCTGCTTGACATATATGGGCAGTCTTTTCCAGATTATGGGGAGTCTCTGGGTCAGGAACCTATCCCTCCAGCATGTTTTGTTCATTGTGATGACAAGGTTTAGATCCCTGGAGCGTGTGGCTCTGAGGGATTGGGATTTCTTTAACTGGAGCATGTCCAGCAGCTCAGAGTTTGACATGGCCTTGTATGTTAAGCAGAGATCACCTCTGACTAGACGATATGCCACAGCGTATAGCTGGAGTTTTTTTAGGTGGTCAGCATATGGCATCTGCTTTAGGCCTGTGATTCTTTTAGTGAGGTGTTTCTGCACCCTTTCCAGCTGTTACAGACGTCTTGTGAGGTATATACCAAATGGGGCATTATACTCTATAATGTGTCTAATGAGGGATGAGTACAGTAGGACAATGACCTCCTTTTTCTGGATGAAAAGCACTTAGTGATGAGGTGTGCCACATAGAAGGATTTCCTGACTGTTGTGGCAATGTGGTTATCGAAGGTGAGACCACTGTCCACCTGTATCCCTAAAGTCTCTCATCACACTTTCAGTGTTTAGTGTACTGCCACCTATGTGGTAATTCATGGGTACATGTTTTTTCCCAAAGGGGATAACTATACATTTATTGGCATTAAGCTTGAGCCCATGGCTCTGGCACCAAGCATTTGTTTCTGTAAGGCCCTTTTGTAGAATATCCACATCATTTGGGGATTCAATAATGGCTCCCAATTTGCAGTCATCTGCGAACTTTGTTAGCTAGAGTCCCTTAGTGTTAGCCTGTATTTCAGAGAAGTAGATGCCAAACAAGAGTAGTCCCAGAACTGAACCCTGAGGTACTCCACTTTTCACTGGTCCGGAGCTGGATTTGGAGTCGGCTACTTTTACAGTCTGGGTTCTGTCAGTAAGCCAGTTGGCAACCCATCAAGTGACATAGGGATTTATTCCCAGCTTAGTAAGTTTATCTATGATTCCAGGGTGGGGGATGATGTCGAAGGCCTTGGCGGGGTCCAGATAGGCTGTGTGGACCGCCTTACTCTCGTCCACAGCTCTGGAGACTGATTCGAAGAAGTCAGTCAGGTTCAGGTGACAAGATCGGCCCTTCACGAACCCAAACTGGGTGGGGTCCAATGTTTGAAGGTTGCCAATGTCTTTGTTAATAAGTTCCATGATAAGGCATTCCATGCCCTTACCGATCAGGCTCGTCAGACTGATGGGACGGTAGTTCCCGGGATCCAAGGTGGATCCCCCCTTGTGGAGTGGGATAACTGTAGCTGTGTGCCACTCAGTGGGCATGAAGCCTGAGGTGAGGCTATGATTAAGCATGACAATTAGGTGAGGTGCCAGTTCATTTTGTAGTTCATGTAGTACACAGCCCGGGATGTCATCTGGTCCCATGGATGATGTATTCTTAGCTTTGGAGAGTGCAGTTTCTAACTGTGTGGCCATGATTACCAGAATTTGGCAATCTTTTGGTATTGAGACGGGCACTTTAGGGGGTGAGAGGGTGGGTAAAGTTGGCACTAAATCGATCTGCCAGGATATTGGCAATATCCTTGGGATCAGTATATTTAATGCCATTCTGTTGTAGCTCAGAGCAGATCTGAGCATTGCCATTTAGATTCTTGACATAACTATAGAATGCCGTGTGGTTGTCTTTGGAATCTTTGGCAATTTCATTTTCGTAACTAGCTTTTGAGGATTTTATGAGGGATCTCAGCTTCTTACTGAGGCTGGTAAGGGAGTTTGTTGCATCCTGGGATTTTCCTCTTTTCTGCAACAGTTTCTTCCTTCTGTTGTATAGTTTGTTTATGGCATGGGACCACCAGATTGGCTTCCTTTTTTTGGAGGAGAGCATCACGGTTTTATTTGGGATGGCACGATTCATGCACGAGTGGATGTGCTCGTACAGTGCCTTAGTGAAGGATTCAGCAGTCGAACTTTCAGATCTCGTCTGCATGGGTGTCATGAAGTTTGTCACTTCTGACTTGAGTAGCATGAAGTTGGCTTTGGAGAAGTTTTTTTACCGAGGTTTCCTTACTGGGGGGTGGGGTGTGGATGTCAAGGGTGATTTGCTTATGGTGAGACCTGACCAACTAGGGGGTGACCATACATGTGGAGCATCTATCTCTCATGTTGGTAATGACCAGGTCTAGGATATTGGAGCCCCTGGTGGGACAGTGGATTAGTTGATCCAGCACGTTGGACTTTATGAATTCCAAGAACCGTTGAGCAAAGGTGTTGGTACCCGAGTAATTTTCCCAGTTAATGGCAGGGTAGTTGAAATCACCCAGCATTAGGGTGTTTGGTTGTATCTTAATATTTTTCAGTATGTTTAGAAAGGTTTAGTGAGAATCTTGGGGCATGGTGGTGGATCTGTAGCAAGCTACAGTTTGGATTGCATTGTTACCTAGTGTTGTACTTGGAGAATTTCAGATGCATTGTGTTGGGCAACTAACCTGGTGGTGTGAATATCCTTGGTGAATATGGACACTTCTCCACCTTTAATGTTTCGGTCCTGGTTTGGAGGCCGAAAAGTGTGGTAAGGGTTGTAGCCTGGTATTGCAGGGGTGCTCTCTGGAGCCTTGAACCAGGTCTCAGTTACTGCACAGATATTGATGTTCTCCATTTTTAGGAGTGCCTCGAGAGAGTGCATTTTGAGGTTTAGACTTCTAGCATTGAGTAGCATTATCTTCAGATTTTGCATGCTTGTACCTGTTATGGTGGTGGTTTTGTCCTTTGAACTTTGCCTAAAAAAGGCACTATAGGGTTGGTAAGAGCCTTAGCCAGTAACCTGAATCCCAGGGATGACAGGTGCAAACCATCTCTGGCAAAGCATCGTGGTCTGTCGATCATGTCGCCCCAGGCAGACAGATACTGGATCGCCTTTGAATGATACCAGAAGCTTAGCCAATTGTTAAAGCCAATCATTTTGTCCTTATACTGTGGTATCACTCTGGGCGAAGGCAGGATGCTACTCAGGGCTAGGGTCATACCTGCCTGGGCCACATGATCCGAGAGCTCTTCCATGTCTCTTTTTATGTAGTCCAGGGAGGGACATCTCAAGTCATTCACTCCAACATGGACAATGACAGAGTCATATTTGTACTTGTTCTGGAGTGACTTGAGTGCATGAGTTATGTGGCGGATCCTGGCATCCAACAGGCAGCTGACTGTAATTTTCTCCTTCTTCAGCCTGGTGAGTGGGACATTAGAGTGCCTGACTGTAGAGTCATCCATGACTAAAGTGTTGAGTGCGTTGTCTTGCCTTAGGGGCTGTTGTTGGGTGGAACACTGGTGTTGTGCGGTATGTGACACTTTGGTTGTGATTGGTGCTTGTTTGCATTTCAGCTTCGGAGGTCCTTGTTGCTTGGGCATACATCCAAATCAACAAAAGAATAGCTTCACCAGAAGAAAATTAAAGTTTTGGAATGGCCCAGTCAGAGCCCAGACCTAAATTCAATTGAAAATCTGTGGGGTGGACTGAAGAGGGCTGTGCACAAGAGATGCTCTCATAATCTGACAGATTTGGAGCGCTTTTGCAAGGAAGAGTGGGCAAATATTGCCATGTCAAGACATGCCATGCTGGTAGACTCCTACCCAAAATACTGAATGTTGTAATGAAATCAAAAGGTGCTTCAACAAAGTATTAGTTTAAGGGTGTGCACACTTATGCAACCAGCTTATTGTACGTTTTTTATTTATTATATTTTTTCCCCTAACAGATTTGTTTGTTTTTCAATTGAATTTTACACCTGGTCTGTCCACCATGGACTCTAGATCACATTCCAGACCTTCTGTCCCATCCTTTGAGACATTCTCACCCAGATCTATTCAGCCTGAAATTGATCACTTGGTTGCTCAATTCCAGTGATGGCTATAAATCCTGGGCTCTCTTCCCCAGTTAGAAAAATTTGAGTTGCAGTGCATAAAGCTTCCACCAGGAAAATTTATAACAGCAAGTGGAAGAATTTTTTCCATTTGGGTTCAGCAAAATCAGCTGGATCCTTTTACTGCTCCCATTTCTGCTTTTTCATCAATTTTTCATAACGGAGCTAATGTTTCCTGCCGAGAAAGTACAGTTGGCAGCCATGGCAGGGGTGACTGGCCCTCCAAAGCTCCCTCCGAGGAGGAGTCGGTGTTCCTGAAGGCCTTTGGGGCTCAGCCCTCTGCCTCCTGGGTGTCTCCACCCTTCGATGAGATTTTAGATCAGGTTTGTCAAAGGGTGTGGGAAACCCCTCACTCTGTGGAATCAGTCCCCAAGAGACCCAACAAATTCTTGTCCGCCACCTCTGACAAAGAGTTTCTATCCAAGGGAGTTCCTGTAGAGGCCATGGTGGTGGCAGCGGCCACAAAGAAGGAACTGGCTGAGACTTCGTCTACTGTCCATCCTCCTAACAAGAAGTCTAGGTCCATGGACCGGTACGGAAAGCTTATGTTTTCTTCAGCGGCCTTTACACTGCGGTCACTGAATTACTTATCTCATTTTACACGGCTCCATAGAGATCTCCTGAAAGAGCTTGGAGATACTCTACAGGGTAACGTTTCTGATGCGGTGGCTCAGAAGGTCAACACTCAGATGTCTACCCTCAACTCTATTGCTAACGCCTCCATGAGGCTGATCTCTTAAGCAGCCGAAGGAGCGGGTAGGGCAGCGAGTTCAGGAGTTGCTGTTAGGAGACACTCCTGGATGCGCCTCTGTAATTTCGTGGAGGCCTTCAAGTCTACGTTCAACAACGCCCCGTTTGATGGTTCCTCTTTATTCGGAACTAAAGTGAAGGACACTCTCACTAGGTGCGAGCAAGAGGGAAAAACTCTGTCTGCTGTGGGAGTCTGTTTTTCCCTACCCTATAAGCCTTATCTCAAGGCCCAGAGGGGTGAGAAGATGTGGTTCAAAATATCGCAGAGATTTTTTCATGATGGGCAAGGTGAGTCCCACTCCAGAGGCAGGGGAGGGGGTGGTAATTCTGGTAGATGCTGCCCTAGGGGCAGAGGAGGCCCACGTAACCAGGGACACTGCGATTCCTTTCGTGGTTCTCTCTACCAGCGGTCATGATGGGAGGCCCGACTGTGTATTTCCGGAGCCAGCCGGGGGTTGCATTTCACTATACCCAGAGGCCTGGTAAAGTGTAACTCAGGACCAATGGGTATTAAAGATAATTTCCGGAGGATATCGCATTCCCTTCCCTTCAGGCCCCCTCCGATCAATAAAATCTCAGATGTTCCACCCAATCAAAGGGATTCCACAGCTTCAGAGGTTTTAAAGCTGCTAGAAAAAGGAGCCATCCAGCCTGTCCCCTCAGACCAGATCGGATTAGGGACTTACTCCAGATTCTTTTAAGGTGCCGAAAAGAACAGGGGACCTGAGACCCATTTTAGATCTCAGCAGATTGAACACCCATGTAAAGAAGTCCAAGTTCCGAATGGTCACGTTGCAATCTATTCTCCCATTGTTGGGAAAAGAAGTGTGGATGTGCTCCATCAACCTCAAGGATGCTTACTACCATATAAAGATGGACAGGGCATCCAGAAGTCATTTACGCTTCCGGCTGGGAGCCAGTCATTTTCAATTTCGCGCCCTGCCCTTTGGTCTCACCACAGCCCCCAGGGTGTTCACCAAATTCATGGCAGTGGTAACGGCTCACTTGAGACATCAGGAATTCCAAGTGTTTCTGTACCTGGATGACTGGCTCCTTTCTGCCACCACCAGGCATCTACTCCTACAAACCAGAGACACCACGATCAATCTGTGTCAACAATTAGGTATAACTCTAAATTGGGAAAAGTCTGCCTTGTTGCCCTCGCAGCGTGTCACCTTTATAGGCGCTGAGTTAGACACTGTGCTCATGAGGGCGTTCTTACTAAGAGAAAGGATTCAAAGTTTACAACAGCAGGTGCACGCATTACTCCCTTTGAGAAGAGTGAAGGCAAGATTGATCCTGAAATTGTTGTGCACGATGGCTGCTACAATTATGCTGGTTCCTTTGGCGAGGCTACACATTAGGCTTCTTCAGTGGCTACTCTTCGCCCAGTGGTCTCTGCAACATCTTCCTCTTTCTCATCTCATAATAATCACAGACAGTTGCAAGCAGGATCTACACTGGTGGCTTCACACCAGCAACCTCGACGCAGGAAAACCCTTCGTTCCATCCCCTCCGGTTGCCACAGTGACCACGGATGTCTTCCAGAAAGGGTAGGGGGGGGACATTATCTAGGCAGGACAGTCCAAGGCATGTGGCAGGAACATGAGATGCATCTGCATATCAATGTCCCGGAGATGAGGGCAGTGCTACTAGCGTTGCAAGCACTTCAGAGCTTTCTTCCTCTCAGGACAATTGCGATCCACACAGACAATATGTCAGTGGTATGGTATCTAAATAAACAGAGAGGAACCAAGTCATATCCCCTTTGCAGAGAGGCCATGTGGGTGTGGCAGTGGGCAGTGGCTTCCCAACGATTTCTTGTAGCAACGCAAATTCCGGGGAAGTCCGTTGTGATTGCCGATAGGTTGAGCAGAGCGATTCTGATGCCTCACGAGTGGTCCCTGAACAATCGGGTTGTGGAGCAGATTTTCCGCAGGTGGGGTCAGCCTTGTTGCGACCTATTTGCCAGCCCCCTCAATACCAAATGCAGCAGCTACTTCACCTTTATCCCCCCTCAGGGGGAGTCACCCAGGGATGCTATAGTTCACGATCGGCCCTCTGGTCTACTGTATGCCTTCCCTCCTGTTCCTCTGCTGACAAAGGTTATTCAGAAAGCGCAATTTTTGGGAAGCAAAATGATTCTGATTGCTCCACACTGGCCTCTTCAAATTTGGTTCCCCTTCCTCCATCCTTACCTAGTGGACGCCCTCTGGATTCTGGACCCTCAACCAGATTTGCTGAGTCATATGTCAGGGCAGCTCCATCCCTCTCTTCAGACCCTCCGGCTGACAGCCTGCCTCCTCCACTTCTATCATTAGTCAGGCTTCATCATTTTTCGCCGGAAGTGGTTCATATTCTGTCTTCTTCCCATAAGCCTTCCACCTGAAAAATCTATTCGAGCAAATGGAAGAGATTTTCCATCTGGGCGCATGCAAGACAAATTGATCCTTATACAGCTTCAATTTTGTCAGTCCTGGAGTTTCTTTCCATGCTTTTCAACCAAGGATCAGTGGCCGCAACTATTAAAGTCCAGTTGGCCGCTATTTCCACTTTTCACGTCGCTGATGAGCCTAGTCTCATGGCACACAGACTTTGTAAGACATTCCTGAAGGGCACTATGCTGCTTCGTCCTCCAGTTTTTGAACCAGTTATGCCTTAGGACTTAAATTTTGTTCTACAATATCTCACTTCACCCCACTTCGAGCCTGCAGCCACTTGTGATTTAAAATATTTGACTTGGAAGACAATCTTTTTAGTAACCATCACTTCAGCCAGACGTGTCTCGGAGCTTCAAGCCTTATCAGTTAGACCACCTTACTTGATTTTTCATAAGGACAGGGTTTCTCTCAGACCTAACCCTTCCTTCTTACCGAAAGTGGCTTCCGTCAGTAACCTAAACCAATCCATTGAACTACCTGTAGTCTTTCCAGAGTTCTCGAACAAGGCAGAATTTAGATTTCATCAGCTGAATGTGCACAGACAATTACATAGAACGAAGGATCTCAGAAAATCAGATCAGTTGTTTGTCTCATTTTCAGAAAACAGGATTGGGTCTCCTATTTTCAAAGTCACTTTGTCCAGATGGATTTCCAGTTGTATTTCATTCATTTATGCTTCAGGTAGCAAGGATTTACCATTTCGAGTGAAGACTCATTCGACCCAATCTGTGTCTACATCTACAGCTTTTCAGGCCAGGTTGTCTATGGATGATATTTGTGCTGCGGCTACATGGGCATCTCCTCACACTTTTGTTACTCACTACAAGTTGGATTTGGTGTCCAGAAGTAGGTCTTCCTTTGGTTCCGCAGTGCTCTGGAGTATTTTCCAATGAGCCTCCCAGGATTCAGGTGCTGGTGACGCTGTCCCACGGGTAAGAATGTAGGTGAGATTGGACTACATAACATCAAGAAGTTATGTACTCACCATAACGTTCGATGTATGTAGTCCATCTCGCCTCACATTCTTACTTACCCCCCCTCCTTCCCCAATCCTGGAGGACCTAGGTGTTAGGTATGGTTTCAAATTCCTTTCTGGTTAGTATGTTCTTCCTTCTCTATATGTTGTTGTATGTGGAGGAGTGAATGACTAGCTCGCAGCAAACAAGATCTGGGGAAAGGGAGCAGTGCAGCATGGGATACCTTCTTAGCCCAGCCAGTTGAAAGACTTTGAGTTAGAGTATGGCCGAGTCGGAGCCAAGGTTCGGCTCTGAACCCACGGGTAAGAATGTGAGGCGAGATGAACTACATACATCGAACATTATGGTGAGTACATAACTTCTTGTTTCTGGGCAGAAACCACTCCTCCAAGGACAGGTAGGCTGTTCAGAGCTCATCACTCTCACTGGTGAAGAAAGAAACTTCCTTTTTGCCCAAGTAAGGTCTGGCCAACACAGAAGCTTAAACACAGTCCAGGTATCAGCAAGTATCTGAAACTGGACTTTTCTAGCATAGTAAGGCGGGAAAATAGCAAGATTTTTTTGTGGGGTTTTGTTTCAGTAAAACAGTGGAAACAAACAGAAAAACACTTTTAAAGAACAGTAATGGCTGTCGCACGTGTGAGGGAAGCCGGTAAGTTTTCAGCAAAAAACAATTTTTTTAAAGTGCAAACACAATTAAATGCTATTACAGTACCAAAATAAACATTTTAGAAGCAGTAAACGCCAGAAAACGAGCATTTAGGCGGAAACAGTTTACATATCAAGAAAAAATCCAGAAAAGGTACTTAAACACTCCAAAGTCTCTCCTTTTGTCTCATTGGCACTGTAGGTCTCTGCAGGACACCTGGGCAGGATCTGCTGAGCTTATACAAACACAAAAACCCCGCAAATATGGTTTTTATGCCAGGAAAATGAAAGAGATAGAAATTAGCCCAAAATGGCCAATAAAACTACAGATGTGAAGTTGTTCAATCTCGCCGTTCATTCAGCACTGATGGGTTCAGAGCCGATCCTCGGCTCCGACATGGCCGACTAGCAAGCTCAAAGTTCTCCAGTAGCTCGAGACCTGACCCCTTATCCCATGATGCACTGCTGGAATTACCTCAGATCTAGTTTGCCACGGCACAGATCTCTTGGTTTCCAGCTTGGCTTGAGACTTTATTGGGAGTTTTTCAACTTTCAGCAAGTTATATTTTCATTTTTTTATATACTTTGTCCTATTCATAGCAGCAGATATACTAGTTAGTAAATAGTACTTTTTTCTGTGTTTTTACCCCTTTCCTCAGTATTCTGTCTTGCCTTCGGCCTTTTGGCCTTAGGATTAGTGATTAGTCAGTGATCTATTTTGTGACTGTCATTTTGGATCTCTAATTACTGTTTGTAGTTATTAGTTGTTAGTGCCCCTTTTTGGGCTGTGTGTATGCTCGTGTGAGTTACTTAAATTAAAACAGCTCTTAATTAATCAGTGTGCTTGAGTTGTGTAATGTCTGAAGATAAGGACAAGCATCCAAAGTCTGGGTTTAAAAGTGCCCAGACTGCAGACAGAAAATGTAAGTCACAGATGCCCATGTGCAGTGTGTTTACTGCTTGGGTGAGGTACATCTGCAAGAGTCTTGCAGCATGTCATTCCTTTTCCACAAGAGTATTAGCTGAAAGGAAGAGGAAATTGATTGATAGGGGTATCATTAAGCACCCCTTTTCTGAGGCATTGTCTGACCAGGATGGAGCCAGTAAATCATACAAATCCAAGAAAGGAAAGAGGTCAGAAATTGTGGTGACTTCGGCTCCACTACCCACGGAGCCGACAGTCTGCTCTTTTCGGAACCGGGACATGGCCTTGAAACCGGTTACCGAAAAACCTCCTTCTATATTGCTTCAGTCGGCTCCATCTGTCCACTCTTCCAAGTCCTCTATCAGCTTATCTGATCTGGATATGGACCGGCTGGTTCAGAAACTCTTGACGGCACTAGGCCTAGTTAAATTGCGGTCGGCTCAGACACAACTGTCGGAGCCGAAGACCACTACCATTGAATTGTCTGCTCCTCCTTCGAGTCATATCGGACCTTCGGAGCCAGAGGAGGCTGACCTGATGATCGTGGATCCCTTGGAGCCGACACCTGCTCCAGTGTCGTTGGCTCCTTCTGCTCGGACGTTCTTGGCGCCGACTGGGGACTCTAGGAGCCGACATTCTCTGGTCAGGTCCGGGGAGGATAGCCGCACTGACTTGTTGGTGCTGACTCTTCCTATCAGAGCCTTGGCTCGAGTGAGCTCGGCTCCTACCTCGGGCTCGGAGTCCATGGCTTCGGTGCAGGAGGAGATCGTGGCTTCATTGGAACCATCGACTCCTTCACATCAGAGCTGAGGTGCTTTCGATGCCATGAGGCGAGTGTTGTCTCCGAAGACTTCCTCATCTCAAGGTCTGGCCTCTTCTTCCACTAAAGTGCCTGTGTCTGTTTCTGTTTCCTCCGGTCCTTCCCAGCGTAGAGACCCAGAGCCTCAGGTAGCCCCACAGGGCGCTCCCTGCTCTTCTGAGACCTCTCCAGAAGTTCCCCCCTGAAGAGGTTCCCAGGAAGAGATTATGCAAGAGGAGGCATTTGGACTCCCCCCAGGAGTCTCTCACATTGGACACTGACTTGGATGAATCAGAAGGGTCCCCTAGTTCCCCCTCTGAGAACATCTCCTTTGTGGAGATTCTGGAAATTCTTAGGCAGAGGGGTGATTGGCAGTCCAAGAGCCCTACTGAGGATGAGTCAGTTCTCCTGAAGGCGTTTGGGTCTCAACCTTCCACCTCTTGGGTATCTCCGCCCTTTGGGTCTCAACCTTCCACCTCTTGGGTATCTCCGCCCTGTGATGAGCTTTTGGATCTGGTCTCTCGTAGGGCGTGGGAGTCACTAGAATCTGTGGAACCTTTTCCTAGGAGGCCTAATAAGTTTATTTCTGCTCCCGTGGATACGTCCATTTTGACCAAGGGATTCCCTGTTGATGCCATGGTGGTGGCGGCCGCCACCAAAAATGAAATGGCTGAGACTTCCTCATCTATCCATCCTCCTAACAGAGAAGCTAGGATCGTGGATAGATATGGGAAATGCATGTTCAGTTCAGCTACTTTCTCACTTAGATCACTGAACTACTTGACACATTTTACCAGACTGCAGAGAGATCTCCTTAAGGAGTTGGGAGATACTCTTCAGGGTGCTGTAGCTTTGAGTGTATCCGACAAGATTGCCACTCAGCTCTTTACCCTCAATTCGATAGTCAACCCGTCCATGTGTCTCGTATCTTACCCAGCTGATGGTTCGAGCTGAGCCGCAGGTACAGGAATCGCTCTTTGTAGGCATACCTGGATGCGATTCTGTTCCTTCGCGGAACCCTTCAAGTCTTCCTTTACTAATACCCCATTTGACGGCTCATCTTTGTTTGGGCCAAAGATGAAGGAGACTTTGACCAGGTGTGAGCAAGAAGAAAAGACTCTGTCTGCCGTCGGAGTCCTTTTTTCCACCCCCACTCGACCCTTTCCTAAAGGTCAGAGGGGAATAAAGATGTGGTTCCGGAAAGCCCAAGGAGCCTTTCAAGACACACGTGGAGAGCCCCCCTCCAGAGGCAGAGGAGGGGCTTTCAATGGAAGACACAGCCCTCGTGGCAGAGGGGGTCTGCAATACCAGGGTGACAAAGATCAATTTTCTGGTCAGTCCTACCAGTGCTCCTGAAGGGAGGCCCGGCTGTCCTACTTCAGAGGCTGTCGGGGGTCACTTATCATTGTACCCAAAAGCCTGGCTAAATATAACAAATGACAGTTGGGTACAAAGTATCATTTCCAGAGGGAATTTCATACCATTCTCCACCCAGCCTCTTCCCGTCAAAAAAATCCTGGATGTTCCATCCAGTCACATGGGACAAGCAGCAATAGAGTTATGCCAATTGCTAGAAAAAAAGAGTCATTCAGTCAGTCCCGGCAGACCAGGCAGGATTTGGAACTTACTCAAGATTCTTTTTGGTTCCAAAAGAAAACAGGGGACTGGAGACCCATTTTGGATCTCAGCAGACTCAACCAATTTGTGAAAAAAAAGAAGTTCTGAATGTTCACGCTACAGTCCATACTCCCATTTCTAGGGAAGAGCAATTGGATGTGCTCGATCGATCTCATAAAGATGGCCAGACCATCCAGAGATCACCTACATTTCCAGCTGGGAGCTAATCATTATCAAGTCCAAGCTCTGCCCTTTGGTCTCACTACAGCCCCCAGAGTGCTCACTAAGTATATGGCAGTAGTCACGGCTCACCTGAGGCGTCTAGGATTCCAGGTGTTTCCATATTTGGACGATTGGCTCCTTACCTCCACCACCAGGCATCAACTTCTTCAAGCGAGAGAGGCTACTCTGACACTCTGCGATCGGCTAGGCATTACAGTCAACTTTGAAAAGTCTGCCTTGTTGCCATCGCAGCATATTGTTTTTATAGGGACAGAACTAGACACGTCAACCACCACTCTTCGTCTTACACCAGAAAGAATTTCTATTCTTCGCCAACACATCATGTCCCTAATATCAAAGAACAAAGCACCAGCTGTAGAGGTATTGAAAGTTCTAGGATTGATGGCGACAGCTATTTTAGCAATCCCGTTAGCAAGGATGCATATGAGAATCCTTCAATGGCTTCTATTCACGCAATGGTCTTACCAAGAAGTTCCAATGAGTCACATGATCCTGATAACGAATTCCTGCAAGAAGGATCTTCAGTTGTGGTTGACGTCTTTTCATGTCACAATAGGACGTCACTTCATGTTCCCCCCTCCAGTTGCCTCTGTGACCACGGACACTTCCCTAATAGGGTGGGGGTGGGGGGGGGGCTTTTTCAGGGAAAGACTGCCCATGGCACATGGACAGATCAAGAATCACATCTGCATATCAATGTCCTGGAGATGAGAGCAGTACTTGTAGCATTGCAATACTTTCAGGACTGTCTTCCTCTAGGGACAATTGCAATACAGACAGACAACATGTCAGTGGTCTGGTACCTGAACAAGCAAGGCGGGACCAAGTCTTATCCCCTTTGCTGAGAAGCCCTTAGAGTATGGCAGTGAGCACTGTTATCCCAGCGCTTTCTGTTGGCAACGCACATCCCGGGCAAATCCAATGTCATAGCGGACAGACTGAGCAGAGCAATTTTATTGCCCCACGAATGGTCCCTCAAACAAGATATTGCGGACAGGATCTTCAGCAAATGGGGCCAGCCTTCCTGCAACCTGTTCGCTAGTCACATCAATAACAAATGCAGAAGCTATTTTGCCCTGATTCCCACTCCAGGTCACTCCCCAATGGATGCTTTTGTCCACCATTGGCCCTGGGTCTCCTCTACGCATTTCCACCAATTCCCCTGATACCCAAATTCTTACAGAAAGCAAAGTTGCTGGGACGGATCATCATCCTTATAGCCCCTCACTGGCCTCGGCGGATTTGGTTTCCGTTTCTTTACCATCACATTCTGAAAGATCCATGGATCCTGGACCCGGTTCCGGACTTGTTGACACATCCGTCAGGGGATCTTCATCCATCCTTGCAGACACTGAAGCTAACCGCTTGGCTGCTCCAATTCCCCGCATAGCCAGGCTCTATAATCATTCCCATGACACTAGTCAAATTTTGTTGGCTTCCCATAAACCTTCCACTGGAAAATTGTATCATAGTAAGTGGAAGAGATTTTACATTTGTGCTTCTTCCCACAACATTGACCCTTACCAAGCTCCATTGTCTTCTATCTTACAATTCTTGACAGAAATCTTCCACAAAGGAGCAGCGGCTGCTATCGTGTGAGTGCATTTAGCTGCTATATATAATTTCCATCTAGGAATCGATGGTTTGAATATTATGGCTCATCAATTGTCTAAGGCTTTTCTAAAAGGTTATTTTCACATGAAGCCTCCAGTGAAGACACCTTATTCCCCCTGGAATTTGAATTTTATGTGGTCTCGTATCATTCTTTCTCCTTTTGAGCCTGCATCATCTTGTGAACTAAAATTTATGTCATGGAAAACTATCTTCTTAGTAGCCATCACTTCAGCCCGCAGAGTGTCAGAGCTCCAAGCCCTATCCATCAAGCCCCCTTATATGGTCTTCCATGTTGACAGAATATCTCTCAGGACAAATCCATCCTTTTGGCCCAAAGTATGTTCTGAGATTAACATTAATCATGTCATTGAGTTGCCCGTTTTCTTCCCTTATCATACCAACAAATTGGAATATATGTTGCACAAACCCGATGTTCATAGACAACTTAGATTTTATTTGGACAGAACAAAAGACATTAGGAAATCAGATCAGCTCTTTGTGTATTTTTCTGAGGCCAGGAAAGGTAAATCAGTTGCTAAAACAACCCTGTCTAAGTGGCTGTCGGAGTGTATCACCTACACATATTCTTGTCATAACATGCACTTGTCTAGTAAAGTAAAGGCTCATTCAACCAGATCAGTTTCTACCTCTTCAGCTTTTCAAGCAAAATTACCTTTGGACAACATCTGTGCAACAGCCACATGGTCTAAACTTCACACTTTTATAACTCATTACAAAGTGGATTAGGCCTCTAGGGACAGGGCTTCATTTGGTTCTACGGTTCTGAAGAGTGTACTTCCGTGAGCCACCCAAGATCAGGATGCTAGGGACGTTAGCCATCAGTGAAGAATGAACGGTGAGATTGAACAACTTCACATAAAGAAGTTATGTACTCACCATAACATTCCATGTGAGTTGTTCCATCTCGCCTTCATTCTCACGTCCCTCCCTCCTTCCCCCTCCTGGCTGGCAGTGGACCTGGAGGCTGTCTTCATCCTGGTTTTTCAATGTGCCTTCATTCCTAGGCAGAATAATTATTGTACTTCTATATGGTACGCAGCAAACAAGATCTGAGATAATTCCAGCAGTGCATTATGGGATAAGGGGTGGGGTCTCGAGCTAGTGAAGAACTTTGAGCTTGCTAGTCGGCCGTGTCAGAACTGAGGATCGGCTCAGAACCCATCAATGAAGAATAAAGGCGAGATGGAACAACTCACATGGAACGTTATGGTGAGTACATAACTTCCTTTTTTCTGGGCAGAATCCACTCCTCCAAGGACAGGTAGGCTGTTCAGAGTGCCCCACTCTCACTGGTGAACAAAGAAACTTCCTTTTTGCCCAAGTAAGTTCTGGCCAGCACAGAAGCTTAAACACAGTCCAGGTATCAGCAAGTATCTGAAACTGGACTTTTCTGGGTTAGTAAGGTGGGAAAATAGCAAGATTTTTTTTTCAGTAAAACAGTGGGAACAAACGAAAAAACACTTTTAAAGAATAGTAATGGCTGTCACACATGTGTGGGAAGCCAGTAACTATAAATAGTACAATTTGCAGCAAAAAACAATTTTTTAAAGTGCAAACACAATTAAATGCTGTGACAGTACAAAAATAGACGTTTTAGAAGCAGTAAACATCAGAAAACAAGCTTTTAGGTGGAAACAGTTTAAATATCAAGAAAAAAGCCAGAAAAGGTACTTAGACACTCCAAAGTCTCTCCTTTTGTCTCACTGGCACTGTAGGTCTTTGCAGGACACCTGGGCAGGATCTGCTGAGCTTATACAAATGCAAAAACTGCGCAAATGCGTTTTTTTATACCAGGAAGATTAAAGAGATAGAAATTAGCCCAAAATGGCCGATAAAATTACAGCTTCTGGGCAGAAACCACTCCTCCAAGGACAGGTAGGCTTTTCAGAGCTCCCACATTCACTGGTGAACAAAGAAACTTCCTATTTGCCCAAGTGGACTTTTCTAGCTTAGTAAGGTGGGAAAATCGCAAGATTCTTTTGTTTTTTTTTCAGTAAAATAGTGGAAACAAATGAAAAAACACTTTTAAAGAACAGTATTGGCTGTCACACATGTGTGGAAAGCCAGTAACAATAAAAAGTACAATTTTCAGCAAAACAAAAATGATTTTTTAAAGTGCAAACACAATTAAATGCTGCTACAGTACAAAAATAGATGCTTTAGAAACAGTAAACACCAGAAAACTAGCTTTTAGGCAGAAACAGTTTAAATATCAAGAAAAAAGCCAGAAAAGGTATTTAAACACTCTAAAGTCTCTTCTCCTGTCTCATTGGCGCTGTAGGTCTCTGCAGGACACCTGGGCAGGATCTGCTGAGCTTATACTATTGTGTATAAAACTGGCAGTAAGGAGGTATCATCGAAATGAATGCAATGTAGAGGAAGATGAGTATGTTTTCTTAAAATGTACTAGAGTTCAAAATTTTGAGGGTATGTTATATGAGGAATTCTCATCTGAGAAAATAAAAAAAATGTATCAATGGCTAGTGTAAAATTTAGAGACTATGGGGACTTTCATTATGGATTTGCATTAGCCACAACTAACAGGCAGCGCTTCTTCTGAATAATGTGAAGTGGTGTTATTGGTGTTATTAGCCACCAAAATTACTCTTTTTGGCATATACAGTACTCAGATAATGTATCCAGCTGTTTGTATGAGGAAGAGGAATAGTGGAAAGTGCCAGCCAAATTGGAGGAACATAACCTGATGGATCAAGACTGAGACAGCATGGCCAAAGTAGTAATATTAGAAACTATAAGGAAATAAATTAAGAAGGTAAAACAGACCCTTCAAGAGAGTTTAATAAATCAGTAAAAGAAGCTGTGAAAGTTGCAGAGGGACTGAATGAGCACACCTTGGTTATTCAAGAGCTCTGCGCAGAAAACCAGGAGCTTAAGGCATAAGGAGAAGCTGCTGAAGTACTGTTAGTGTGTCTGGAAGCAAAAGCAGTTTATTTTGAATACTGAGCCAGCCAGAAATATATTGAAGTGATGGGTCTGCCAGAAAGTTATGAAGGCAGAGACTGAACAGAAGATATTAGTGAGCTACCAGCTACATGCACAGGGATCTCTGACCAGGAAAGTTATATCAAGCAGGCCCATTATAAGGCCTGGAGACATGGGAAAAAAGGGAAGCATGGACTGAAACCGGTTACTGTCAGAGTACATTAAAAGAAATGTGGCAGCCAGGAAAGCAGCTAAAAGTTTGAGATAACATGGTGTATGTGGAGCATGATTATGCTTATGAAACAAGGATGCAAAGGAATGCAATAAGACCAGTAATTTGAGAGTGTTTGGACCAAGACTTGAAATGGAGATTGCTGTACTCAGTGGCAGAGCCGGATCATGCAGTAGGTAACCCAGACAGCTGCCTAAGGCCTATGATGGCTGGGGTGCCCCAGCTTCACTATAAAAATGAGAAAAAAATACTCAGTAAGTTAAAAAGTCTGCAAGATCTTTCCGTAAATACATCAAGTATTAGGACCCCGTGAAGAACTTCCTTACCTCGCAGCCCCTAAAACACTCCTAATGTCATCTAAACTTGTATGGGAGATTTAAGTAGAAGCTGTGGATGTAATACATATACAACACAGATTCAGTCTGGTGAATGCACAGCTGCTCTTTCCTTTAGAACAAATGGACGTGAGTGTGTATTTCGATGTGTGTTTGTAATTCCCAGTTAGGGGTACTGACTAGTTAAGTGACTCTGCTCAGATTCAAACCCTGAAACTTAATAACCAAGGGTAGGCAATTGCCTTAAACCTCCACACCAACTGCCAAGGATTACAGTCTGTCATTGTCAGTCATAAAGTTTCAAAGCTGTGTTGTTCAGTTTCAGTGGTACAATAGGTAGCACACTTGCTTTTACTGCAAAAGGCTGTAGGTTCTCTTCCTACAAAAGTTAGATTAATTGCTGTCACTACTATGCAGCATAAGGGGATGGGGGTGCTGCACTCCTGAGTGTGTCCTCCATTGGATGAGATGCCTAGTAACTGTGAAGCTGTTGTTGGTTTGCCAGTCAGTACCTAGTGCAATATTGACAGCACAGCAACTTTTATTTGTTAATGCAGCATAGTCAGTTTATTCTTATTCTTCAAGGGCAGCAGGCACTAAATTTGTAGGTGAAACACTGAAATGCAATGTTGTTTGCCAGCAGCAACCTCTTCATTAGTTACAGATCTGATGTTGTCCTTTTCATTCTTCCTCATGAATGTGTCTAGGATCCAAACCTCAGATTCAACTCAGCCACCTCTACAAGATTTGGATCCGAATCTCGAGCTCCTTACTCTACCCATAATGCCCTATTCCATCCCAAACTCCTCAGATCGCGTTTACTGCCGTTGGAACAAGATCACAAAATAAATCTTGAGTATGAGAGTTTGCCTTTTTTGTGTGTTTCTTAAAATGTAGATTTTTTTAGATATTTCTTATAGTAAATATTAGAGTTAGTGTTCTGTCCTCCATCTTCTAGTTTTCTAGTAGTTCACCGACATTAGGTGTTTCTGCATTACCTTTCTTTCTTTCCTTCTGGGCATCCTTCTTATAAGTTTAAATGTGTATTAAAAAAAGAGGATTTTCTGTTGTTTTGATAGGTAAATAGCTACTTTATACTCTGTGCTGATTATTGAACAGTTTTTGTGTAGTGTTTTGAAATACTGTTACAGAATTATCTTGTTCGATTTGTAGTTGGTTAAGTTTTTAAGCTTTCATAGAGTGTTCTGTTTTTCTGGTAATATCTCTGAAAAGTCTGGTTTTAAGAAATGCACTTCTTGTGGGCATAAGATTCCCAATTCTTATGTCCACAAGAAGTGCGTTTATTGCCAAGGCCAGAATACCACAACTCCGCTTGTGAGATTTGTGCCTCGTTCAACCCCAGGGCTCTTTCTGACCAGCGAAATGAATTAATAAGTAAAGGCTTACTTCCAGCCTCTTCTTCCTCTACTGGGGCTCAAACCCCCTCTAAATCTCATGGCTCCTCAGACTCCAAGAAGTAAGCATTTGAAAAGTCAGTAAGAGCTTCATCGAAGCCTCCTCAAAAACTTAAAAAGACTTTGGATCCGACCTCTTCCGATCCAAAGACAGCACTGCCTCCATTGGGTCCGCAGGTCTCTTCGGATCCGACAGGCATAGTAACCATCACCAGCTTTCCTGTATCATCCACTTCCTACTCGGATCCCAGACCCTTGGTTCTGACAGCTAGAAGCCAAACACCTGAGCCAAGATCCCTGAGAGAGTCAGCGTTGGATCTGAGGAAGCTTCCTTCCTCGACCTTGATGCTTTTCCTGACTTGGCCCTGCTCTGAAACCTTTGGATCAGAGCAGATGTTGGATCCGGTAAATCAGCATCAGGTCAGAGGGGTTGGGTTCATTTCCTATTCTGTTGGATCTGTACCTGCCCCTTGGTGACTTGGCTGTTGACAGCTCGGGTCCGATTCTTTCCATAGGGCTCAGACCCAGGGTCGGCCCTGACCTCCTATCCTTCATTGCCTCAGCTCTGAGGGGTGGGGAGAGAGGTATTCATGGGTCTATCAGCATTCAGGTAGTAGAAAGGGCCTTCTCTTCACATAGAGACCTGTCCTGTCATATCTCAGATCCTACCCCTCGCCCCTCTTCGGGTCTGAACTCTGAGCCCATCATTTCTGCTCCTGTAGGTCAGCCAACTCCGGGAAGCCTCCACACACATTCCCCAGAGAGATTCCCCCCTTCTTCCGGCATCTCCCTTGAACACCCCACAGAGGAGGTACCTTGGAAGAAAATGTGCAAGAGAAGGCACATAGACTGTTTTATGGAGTTTCTGATGGAAGACTCCAATTTTGATGAGGGAAAAGGATCCCTCTGATTGTCACCTGACAATGCTTCCTTTGAAGACATCCTGGAAATCCTCAAACAGAAGGATGGTTGGTCTTCTTAAACTCCTTCTTCTGAGGACTCAGTGTTCCTGGAGGCTTTCAGGGTTGGCCCATCTACGTTTTGGGTGACACCCCCAGCAGATGAACTTATTGATCTAGTTTCCCACCAGGCTTGAAATAAACCATGACTGCAGGGGATCTCAAAAAGGTTTCTGCTCAATTGGCTACTCTCTCCTCTATTTCCAATTCATTGATGAGGCTGATCTCCCATATGGTGGAGGGTGCCTCACAAGCAGTTGGTTCAGGCATAGCCATTGGGAGACATGCCTGGATGAAGCAATGTCATTTTGCAGAACCCTTTAAGGCTTCTTTTGTTAATGCCTCCTTTGATGGCTTCTCTTTGTTTGACCAATCAGTGAAAGATACACTCACCCACCATGAGCAGGAAGGAAAGACCTCATCTGCCATTGGAATCAAGTTTTCTACTCATCAACGAATGTTCTGTAGAAACCAGTGAGGTGGGAAGAAAATGTGGTTTGGAAAATCTCAGGGACCTTTTCAGGACCTGCACAGGGACACTTCCTCCAGAGGCAGAGGAGGAGTTTCAATGGCAGATGTCTCTGCAAAGGCAGAGGGGGTCCTCAGAACCAAGGCTTTAGAAATTCCTTCTTGAGTATGCCCAACCAGTGCTCCTGAAGTGTTGCTCAACTGTTCAACTCTCAAGGCAGTCAGGGATCATTTCTCCTTGCACCTGGATGCCTGGACAAATATCACAAAAAAATGTATGGATGCTAAAGATCATATCCAGAGGTTACTACATACACTTTTTCCTTCCACTTCCTGTCCAAAGGAAGAAATTCCCCAATGTTCCACCCAGTCAGAGGGAATATGCAGCTCAAAAAATTCAAAAGCTGTTACAAAAAAGAATCATCCAAGATGTCCCAACCGAACAGATAGGATTCAGAACTTACTCCCGCTTCTTTTTAGTGCCAAGGAAAACAGGGGACCTGAGACCAATTCTGGATCTAAGCAATTTGATTCAATATGTAAAGAAGTCAAAGTTCTGAATGGTTACAGTTCATCCTGCCTCTGCTGTGCCAGGATGATTGGATGTGCTCTGTAGATCTTCAGGATGTGTACTATCTTAAAAAAATAGACAAGCATTCCAGGAGACACCTCTGTTTTTCACTGGGAGCCAATCACTACCAATTCAGAGCACTGCCCTTTGGACTCACCATAGCCCCCTGGATGTTCACCAAATGCATGGCAGTTGTGGCAGCTCATCTGAGACTCAAAGAATTCCAGGTGTTTCCCTATCTCAATGATTGGCTCCTCACTGCTCCAAGCAGACATCAACTTCTACAAGCCATGAATTACTTGCTTCAGATCTCCAACTCCATAGGCATTACAATAAATCTTGCCAAATTGAAGCTAACTACTTTACAGACTCTGAAATTTATAAGAATTGAACTGGCTACTCCGACTCATTACCTTTTCACCACATCACATTCTTGAGAAATCAGGTGTGAGACTTACTGTCTTGTCTATCCCCTCCAGCAAGACTAGTGTTTCAAGCTCTTGGGTCAGTGTCAGCTACCGTTATTCTACTTCATTTAGCAAGGTTCTTCATGTGAATCCTCCAATGGACTTTGACAGTACAGTGGTCTATTCTTTACCAGCCTCTATCTGTTCCCATAAAACTCACTCCAATTTGCAAATGTCATATTCGCTGATGGATCCAGTCAGATGACCTGTTTTTGGGCAGGACATTCTTTCTTCCTCCCCCAGTAGCCACAGTGACTATGGATGCTTGCCAAATGGGGTGGTGGGGGCATTTCAAGGGAAAGATGGTTCAAGGCATGTGGGTCCCCGTCTGAGACCAGGTTGCATAATCAGTGTCCTGGAGATGACAGCAGTCCTTCTAATGTTGCAAGCCTTTCAGTTTGTTCTCCCCATAGGGACTATGGCAATACACACAAACAACATGTCAGTAGTATGGTGTATCAACAAGCAAGGAGGAACCCATTCCTACCCAATGTGCAGAGATGCCATGAGGATCTTGGAATGGGAGATCTCTTCAGACCGCTTTCTAACTGCAACACACATACCATAGAAAATGTATTGGCAGACAGACTCAGCAGTTCCATTCTGATTCCTCACACATTGTCCATCAATCAAACAGCAGCGAACATGATTTTTAGCCTCTGGGAAGAGCCTTGCTGTGACCTCTTTGCCTCTCCCCTCAACAACAAGTGCAGCAAGTACTTTGCTCTGATTCCCCCTCCAGGGGTGTCATCGAGGAATGCTTTGATTCATGATTGTCCCCGGGTCTCTTCTCTGCCTACCGCTCTCTTCCAATGATCCCAAAGTTTCTACAGAAAGCAAGCAGGCTGTAGAGATCAGTCATCATCATTACCCCTGTGACACAAGGGGAGTACTGCCAGCCCAGCTATCTGGAATTTTGTAAATAATTCTGTCATTTGTGAATATTAATATGATTTATATAGAAGCGTGACAGAAGGAAATATTGCCAGCATAGCTATCTGGAATTTTGTAAATAATTATATGTATTGAACTGTGTGTTATGTGTATATTAAACTACTGATACAAAAGTATATGTTAAACAGGGTTTGTACAGTGCTGAGATTCAAAGCTATAGCCACAGTGTAACCTAATGGAACATAGAAGATTAACTTGCAAAACCTAAGAATAGTTGAGATTAAGTTACTTTATAGTTGGGCCATAAACAAAAGATATTATCTCTCAGTTTCAGTTCAGTAGCAGACACAATATCTAGAGCTAGAAGTTTTTCTACTGTCTTGGAATAGAAGTAATTACTAGGTTTGAGATGCAGAAGTGCTTTATTGCTGTACAATTTCCTAGCAGCTGCAAAGCTCTGAGCAAACATCTGAGAGATATATATTTTTCACACAGAGATGTTAAATCCTGTTAGATTCTGACAAAAGGGGGTTAGCCTGGGAACTGAAGTCATGTCACAAAAAGTGATGTCATCCAAGCTAACCTAGCAGTAATATTTGATATTAATTTAAGAACTCTCTCTTAGAGAGAGACTGGGCATTTTGTATTTTGTCTTGGACCTAGCAAGAACATCCACTCATTATCACCATCTGTACTTGCTTTGCTATAAGTAAGTTTTAGGGCATAGTAACTATTTTAGATATAGATAGGAATATAGTAAAAATTAGTTTAGATGTTTTCTGTATTTATTTGAGACTGTCCTGCAGTGTTGTTTTAAATACTTCCTATGATTTTGAACTCTAAAGTTCCTGTGTTGATTTACTGAGTATTGTCTTGTTCTTTTATTATTTATTATTAAATATATTTAAACCTGTCTTTGTGGCTGATATTTGTGAGACATATTTAAGCTCTTAGGGTACTTGCATATGTATTTGGTGACACTGTACACGCCACTCCTAAATAGCCTTGCTCTTGGGCAGACTATCATTTGGATAATAGTAACATTACACAGTAGGACTGAGCACCCTTTGTTAAGGGCCTTATATTAGCTGATAAGTAGTGGTTGGTGGCAGTGGAAACTGCTTTATAGTCTGGGCAGAAGGGGTGTAGCTAGTATATCTGTGCCAGCCTTTCCCGTGTGTGTGTGTGTGTGTGTGTGTGTGTGTGTGTGTGTGTGTGTGTGTGTGTGTGTGTGTGTGCACGCATGTGTGTCTGTGTCTGTGCTTGAATATAAATCAAATCTTAGAGTGTTTGTGTGTCAGCTACTTGGGCAGGGACATGAAGCACTGGTTGGACAGAGAGGGTGCTGGAGGTTTTGGCTTGGCAACTCAGCTGAGATCTGAACCCTATAGCTGTGCCAGTGGGAAGTCTTATTGGGGATCTGGAGAAAGAGGGAGAAACCAGACCCAGGCTGACTGCAGTCTCTGTGTCCTCTTAAGGGAAATTTACTTTACTATGTGTGTACTTGTCATCCTCCCTGTGTATATATGTTCCCTAGCAGTTGACGGTGGTGAGGATTGAGGCTCCTTGATTACTGGGCCAGTGCAGGGGCATCACGTACTAATTGGTTGGAAGTGGTGGTATATCTACATCACATATTAATTGGCTGGCAGTGGTGGGATATGCACATCCCATATTAATTGGTTGACAGTGGTGGGATAGCCACATCATATATTAATTGGCTTGCAGTGATGTGGATATTAAATTCCTGTAGCCTGTGAACAGTGGGGTCACTAAGAAAGGTGTTCGTACTCTCAGTCAGCCACACAGTGAACATCGAGAGTTTCATATCACAATTGTTTTATTTTTTGTTAGCTTAGTTAGTCAGGAAGAGCGGGCAAGCATGTCAGCAGAAGAGAATGGCAAGTTGACAAGGAGCCAGTTGGCTGAGATGTGCCAGGCTAAAGGACTAGTGCATGCCAACCAGACTAAAGCAGAAATGATTGCAGCTTTAGTCACAGCTGCATCACAGAATAGCAACCATGAAGACAATCAGACTGGCCTTGGGAATGTACAGCTCATAGAAAATGGACAGTTCAACCTTTCCACAGAGGACTTAAAAATCCATCGGAAGTTAATGAGACTTGAGCTGGAAGTCAAACGTTTGGAAATAGAAGGAGCAGAGAGACTGGGACATCTGGTGGCTGAGGAAATTGAGAAACCGTTTGGAAATAGAAGGAGCAGAGAGACTGAGACATTTGGTGGCTGAGTAAAACGAGAAACTGCGATGCCTGGAAGCTGAGGAGAATGAAAGGCAGAGGCAACATAAAAAGGAGATGCTGACTCTTCGCCAGGGTCATGGAGGTAATGGGGAAGGGAGTAACCAAACCCCAGAAGCAACAAAGGTTAGTAAAGTTCTTCCACAATTTACAGAGGGGGATAATTTTGATAGTTTCTTTCATATGTTTGAAAGGGTATGTAAACAGTATAATGTCGACCCTCTGGGTGCGGTTCCTGATCCCCTTACTCCATAGTAAAGCTGTAACTACTATTCCTAAATTGTCTGATACTGATTATAGGTTCATAGGTAAGTAGTAGGCTATCTGTCCAAGGGCATCTATAAGCCTAGCCAGAATATGTTGGCTTTCGCCGCCCCCTTAGATTAGTTCCCTGTGCCTCTGTCCAGCAGAGCCATTAGTTCCCTGTGCCTCTGTCCAACAGAGCCACTGCAGTGATCCTCAGGGTAAATTTTCTGTTTCCCATCCACTCGTCAAGGTTTCTCTTGAAGAGTGTTAGTGAGGAGCTCTGTCTGATGTAGATTGGAATCCTCTTCCAAAGCATGGGGAGTCTCTGGGCAGGAATCTTTCCCTCCAGCACGTCCTATTTATCGTTGTGGTGAGGTTTAGATCCCTAGAGCATGTGGCTCTCAAAGATTTGTTTTTTTTTTAGGTGGAGCATATCCATCAATTCTAGGTTGGACATGGCCTTGTATGTCAGGCAGAGATCACCTCTGAGTAAGTGGAATGCAACCAAGTACAGCTGGGGTTTCTTCAGTCAGGCTGCATAGGGCATCTGTTTGAGGCCAGTAATCATCTTGGTGAGGTACTTCTGTGGTCTTTTCAGCTGTTGCAGGTGTCTTGTAAGGTACATCCCAAATGGGGCGTTGTACTCTATGATGGGTCTGATGAGTGTTGGTGAGCATGAAGCATCCTCCTTGTTTTTCTGTCTAATCTATCCACCACATTTTGGGGCCAGTCAATCACTCTAAAACTGTAAGTTAGGACAGGAAGAGCAAACTGGTTTATAGCTTGAATTTTGTTCCTAGATGACAACGCTGTTTTCAGGATTAATTTAAGTCTTCTAAAATATTCCTTACAAAGTTTTATTTGCATTTCCTCATGTTTTTTGTTGATCCTTCATCATTTCCCAAATATTTATACATTCCTTCTTGCTCAAGTTCTTTTATATCACATTCTTGTCCCAAACTGATGTTTTCTTGGGGCTGCAGTTTTTCTGCTTTAAAGGTTAATTTTGCACATTTATCAGGACTAAATGACATTCTTATATCATCGGGAAAAGTTTTGACAACTTACAGTTGTGCTTTCAGTTCCTCATCTGATAAGCTATACAGTTTTACATCATCGACAAAGAGAAGATGAGAAGTCTTTACACTTTGTTGTTTTCTAGGAGACAAATTATAGCCATGGCCTAAGCTGTTAAATAGACAGTTTATTGGGTTAAGGGGAAGACAGAATAGCAGTGGTGACAAAGAGTCACCCTGGAATATCCCCCTTTGAATTTTTATCCCTGGTATAATAATTTGTCCTTTATCATGGCTTACTTGCAAGTCTGCCACTGTTTCATGGGCACTGTAATGTAGTCACTCAGTGTAGGGTGTATCTTATACACTTTTAAGCATTCTTTTATCCTTGAATGCGGGATACTATCAAATCCTTTTTTGTAGGTAATCCATGCCATACTTAGATTCTTCCCATTTTTACGGTTCTGATGGCATAATTTCCAGTGTACAATTTATATGTCATCGGAAGGCAGGTCATTGGTCTATAATTTTTAGGGTAGCTTGCAGGTTCACTCTTAAGTAGGAGTATTTTTTTTTGCTGTTGTTAGCCAGGTTGGTGTCTTTTCGGAGTGTGCATATAAATAGTTCTTACTCATGGCTTAATCTTAATGCAAAGATGTCAGTACCTTTAATCAAAAGTTAGATACTACATTGGCGCATTGAGTTTTCCAATTAGAGACTTTTATTAACCTTGTTTCAAGCTCTCTGGCTGTTACTTCATCTCACTTCAAATCCAGTACCTTTAAACTTCTTATTTTTTCTTTTACTTCTTCTATCCATTTAGCATCTTTGCTATGCTCCACAGGATCCTAATAAATACTTCTTCAAAATAAATATATTTCTTCTTTTTAGGTGGTGTTTGAATTCCTTTTACTTTGTTTCCCAATTCTCTATAAAACTTTTTTGGGTCATCAATAGATTGCTTATTTTGTGTTTTTCCTTTATATTTATCTGTGTATCTTCTAAATTTTTCCGTCTGTGCTGAGATTTTTAGTTTATTTGCAATAGTGCATGATAGATCCTGATCTGTTCTAATACTGTGCATTGCTTTTATTACGTCTATCTTTCTAAGTATTTTTGTTGATCTGTTCCTTCCTCTATAGTCTTTTAACAGTGACACTTCTTGTCTTAATTGCTTTATAGTTTTCTCTATTTGATACTTCCATGATGATATTCGATTTCTCCCCTTCCTTTCCCCTCACTACCCTGTGTTCTTGTGGTAGAACTTTATCGGTTATTAATTTAGCTGCACAGCAGTATATCATGTTTACTTCTGTTATATCGCATGGATCTCTATGGACAGTCCTAATTACTGTGTTCATTTGTTTTATCAAACTCTGACTTTTTGGGTTTTATTGACCTCCTGCAGTCTATTTCTTTCATTGATCTTGTCTATCTATCGCAATTAAATCAAGGAACACTTCTCTTAGCTCATTTGCTTCTAAACTGAGGGCACATTTTTTGTTTTCCATTTCCTGTGGGTATTCTATAGAAAGTTTAATAGCATCTTCCTGTGGCATATTCTCTTCAGTTTCATCCTGTGCCAGCCATTGCTCTGTCATATGCAAACTCGCTGGCCTATCACTCCTCAACAGTGACTGCATCAGAGTTTCTGCAGTTTCCTGTTCTTTCTCTTGCTGTCCAGCTTTAAGTCAATGTTTTTACTGGTTTCCTGTTGAAGGCTCCAAAATATTTTCATATGGCACCTAACCAATTGCTTCCCGTTCCACTGGTTTACCTTAATTTGGATGTCCATTGCTCTATCCTGTTGTGATGCTTTCTGAATAAGATTTTCTACACTGAATCCTTTACTTTGCAGGTACTCCATAACCTCAGATCTGAAGTAATTGACTTCATTTGGTCTTCAGCCTGTGGGTCTATGGAGCCGAATCAGATCCAACATGGCCACATAGGTTATTATTTGATCTGATCTCCAAGCTACTCCCCTTACCCATAATGTCCCCTGTCTCCTTCCTCCCTTCAGATCTCCTTTGCCACTGAAGCAGCTAGCAGCGTAGTCTGAGCTCCGAGTGTATTTTGGGTAAGTGAGTTAGTTTTTGGGTCTCTTTTTTCTATCTGTCTGTGTGATTTTTTTTCTTCTTTCTATCCTACCTTCCCTACCCTCGTTTGGCGTCGGTTATTGAAAAAAAAAAAAAGTCATTATTGTTATTGTTATCCCCTTACCAGTTTTCCTTACTAGTTTTCTCTGTATGTGTGTGTGTGTGTGTGTGTGTCTGTGTTTCTTTACTGGCTGGGAGTATGTCTGATACTTCTAAACCAGGGTTTAGAAAGTGCACAGAGTGTGGCCATAAGCTCCTCCCAACCAATGGCCACACTCTGTGTGTAGTTTGCCTGGGTGCTGTACACCTGCTTACCCCCTGTCCAGTCTGTGCGGATTCAACCCGTGGGCCCTTAAGGAAGAGGGGATAAGCTCATCCTTAAGGGACTTCTTCCCTCCTCTGGGATGGCAGGCCCCACACACCCAGCTTCAGCTACTACTTCAACTTCTGCTTCTTCTCCTTCCTAGACTTCTGGGACTCAAACTCCTGCTAAGAGGTCCAGGGAAGGAGAAAGACTTCATAAAAAAGATAGGCCTGGGAAGCAGTCGCCGTACTGCTCGGCTCCGGCGATGCCTCCCCCTAAAGCTAAATCTCCTACCAGGCCAGGTACTCCCTGGCTCCACTCTCCCAAGTTTTCTCCTGAGCCGGAGGTGTCCTGGTCTCCTCTTCGGGTCTCCCCTCATCAGCACTCCTGGCCAGTGTCGGTGGCCTCCTCCTCCCGTTTGACCTGGAGCCTTAGCAAGGCAGAGATGGATAGGATGATGCAGAAGTTCATCCTCTCCTAAATCCAGATGGGAGTCTTGCCTGCCTCCTCTCCCTCTAGAGTGGGGAACTCACAGACCTTCTTCACTCCAATAACTCCTTCTCCGATCTGACCTTCGGTTTCGGAGCCTTTGGATTTGAGGACTCTCAGGGTCAGGGGAGTTGGCGCTGATGGTACCTTGTACCTTGAGGCTGGCCATTGCCTTGAGTGTGTTGGATCTGACCAGATCGGATCTGAGCTCTCGGAGCCATAGCCTCATAGTCAGATCAGAGGGGTTGCTGTCGGCTCCGAGTTTGTCGGAGTGCCATCTTCCCCTCGGCATCTTGGCTCCTGGAGTCTCGTCCCTGACTCCCCTGTCGAGTCTGAGAGGGACGGCTCCTACTACCACTTCACAGGATGTCCACTCCCCATCGGCCTTTGACATGGTGGAGAGGGTTCTCTCGAGTTCGTTGAGGCCCTTGACTATCTCGTCCTCGGACTCCGCCCCGACTTCCTCTGTTTTGGGTAAGGCCCTAACTATACTGCCATTTCAGGGACAGCCTGTGCTTGGTTTACCTCAGGAAGCTCCCCTGCGGGAGCAGCAAGAGTTTTGCGAGTTCCCTCTACACAGTCCCACTGAGGAGGTTCCTTGAAAATGGACGCGGAAAAAGAGGCACCTGGAATCCTCCCTGGAGTCCCTAACCAAAGACACTGACATGGAGGAAGGGGAAGGTTCCCCTAATCACCCCCTGAGGATTTCTTCTTTGGAGACATCATGGAACTCCTTTGCCAGTGGGGGGGGGGGGGGTGTCACACAAAAAACGACCTCGGACGAGTCAGTGTTCCTCGAGCATTTGGCACAGGCCCATCTACTTCCTGGGTGTTCCCTCTCGTGAATCTGCTTGTGGACCTGATAACATCTCGGGCATGGATAGAGCCCGACACTGTGTAGCCCATCCCCAAGCACCCCATAAGGTCATTAGTCCCCCACCAGATAGGACTTGTTGGAATAAGAGGCCCCTGGTGGATGATATGGTGGTGGCTGCCACCACGAAGAAAGAGCTCATGCAGGAGAGCTCTACAGTCCATCCTCCTGACCGGGAGTCAAGTAGTATGGACCATCTAGGGAAGTGGGTATATGCTTCAGCGACCTTTGCTATAAGGGCGCTGAACTATATGGCCACGTTATTCGGCTACAGGCTTGGTCAAAGAAGTCACTGAGTCATCCCTGGAGACCATGTTGGCGGAGGGCAAGAAGCTGTTCTCCGCTCGGATGGCCACTCTCAAGGTGATTGCTAATACGTCCATGTGTCTTCTCTCCCATGTTATGGAGGGAGCCGCCAGAGTGGCCGGTTCTGGCGTTGGTATGAGGCATGATGTCTGGCTCCAGCTTTGCCAATTCTCGGAACCCTTCAAGGCGTCATTCACAAATGCCCATCACGATGGTTCTTCCCTGTTTGGGAAGTCAGTTCATGAGACCTTGGTCCAGAGTAAGAAGGACGGGAAGACACTGTCTGCCATCGGGATCCACCCCCCCCCCCAAAGATCTTCTGTAGAAATCAGCGAGGGGTGAAGAAGATATGGTTCCGGAAGTCTCAGTTCTCCCGGGACACTCAGGACTCATATTCCCCCTGGAGGCAGAGGGGTTATGATAGATGCCGTCCTAGAGGTAGAGGGGGTCCAAGGAACATTGGGTCTTGAGGACCATTCTCAGACAGACCCGCGTAGCAGCCCTGCAGGAGTGCCCGACTGCTCATCTCTGGAGGCAGTCAGGGGTCATCTGTCATTGCTTTTAAATGAGAATGAGTTTGTGATGATGCAATTAATTAATTGGCCAATAAGTGTATTGTAGTATTATTTAAATGTTGTTGAGTTGTTAGCAGTTGTAAAAGTCTAATGAATCGTTGGGAAACGTGAAAGCGCTTACTTTGTTACTGCAGTCATTAAATTGTCTTATTTTATTTTACGTGGTGCCGTGAGTCATTGCATTGGTTCTGAAGAGGCTCCTAACCCAGAAGCTGTTTTGTTTTGACATTTCATCATCTGTCATTACACCCATCAGCTTGGGAGTCCATAACAACAGACTGTTGGGTGTTGCAAAATAAATCTAGATTTTATTTCATCTCATTCATCGAACCACCTCTCCCACCAAATCATCTCCCAGATGTTCCATCTGTGCAAAGGGAGGAAGCAGCACTACAGATAGATAAGTTGCTAAGAAAGCAAGTCATCCAGCCAGTCCCCCTAGACCAATCCGAATTAGGCATTTATTCCAGGTTCTTTTTAGTGCCAAAGAAAACAGGTGGACCTAAGACCCATTCTGGATCTATTCACCTTGAACCTGTCAGTAGCCAAGGCGAAATTCACTCTTCAGTCCATCCTGCCCTACCTGCAGGCCAAAGATTGGATGTGCTTGATCGACTTCCAGGATGTGTACTATCATATCAAGATGGACAGGCACTCCCGGAGGTTTCTCCACTTCTGACTAGGGGCCAATCATTATTAGTTCAGAGCCCTTCCCTTTAGTCTCACCACAGACCACAGGGTGTTCACCAAAGTGATAGCAGTAGTAGCAGCTCACCTGAGGCTTCATGGCATTCAGGTCTTCCCTTACCTGCATGATTGGCTCTTCACTGCCCCCACCAAGCATCTGCTTTGCCAAGCCAGGGATTATTTCCTCTTGTTAGCGAACAGACTGGACATCACCATCAATCTCAGCAAGTCCTCACTGGTCTCTGTTCAGATCCTAGAATTAATTGAGGCTCAAGTGGATACTATCCAAATGAAAGGTTACCTCACCCCAAAGAAGGGTATACAGTCTAAATGTACACATCTTGCATATTCTCTAGGCCCAGTTTCCCACAGCAGAGACAGTTCTGAGGGTGTTGAGGTCCATGGCAGCCATGATCAACCTATTATCCCTAGCATGACTTCATATACGAGTCCTTCAGTGGATGCTCGCAGTCCAATGGTCTCCGTTACATCTACCATTGCCCAATCCAGTCCATATTGTGATTCTATTTTCATAGGACAAAATTGTTTCATAAATCTGATCAGTTGTTTGTTTCTCCCAGGTTTGCAGGGACTCTCTTCAGTGGTGGATTCCTTCCCCGGACCTTGTCAGGGGATGCTCCTTTCTTCCCCCTTTTCCCAAAACCACGATGACCACGGATGCCTCCCAGCTGGGGGGGGGGGCATTCCTCGGGAAGGACAGTCCAAGGCACATGATCCCCATCCAAGACCAGTTTGCATATCAGTGAATTGGAGATGAGGGTGGTTCTTCTTGCATTGCAGGCCCTTCAAGCCCATCTTCCTCTATGGACGACTGCGATCCATACAGACAACATGTTGGTAGTCTGGTATATCAACAAACAAGGAGGAACCAGATCTTACACCCTTTGTCATGAAGCCATGAGAATGTGGGAATGGACGATCTCCACCAGCCATTTTCTGGTGGCAATGCACATCTCGGGTCGGTCCAATATTCTAGTGGACAGGCTCAGCAGAACTGTCCTGATGCCTTATGATTGGTCTCTGAATCCTTCAGTAGTGGAACAGATCTTTCTAATAGTGGGGTCGTCCTTGCTATGATCTATTTGCATCTCCTTCCAATGCAGCAAGTTCTTTGCTCTGAACCCCTCCCCCTCAGGGGGAAGTCCCCAGAGATGCACTGATCCATGTTTGGACTCTGGGTCTTCTTTATGCCTACCCCCACTACCCCTCATTTTGAAGTTTCTTCAGAAAGCTTGCAGGCTGGGGAGCACCGTGACTCTTATTGCCCCATTCTAACGTCGCCAAGTCTGGTTTCCCGCCCTCTGGTCTCACCTAGTGGTTCCACCATGGACCTTGGATCCGGTTCCAGATCTTATTTCGTATCCCTCGGGGATTCCTCACCCAGACCTGGACAGTCTGAAACTCACTACTTGGCTGCTCCAGTTCCCTTAATTACTAGGACTCACGGTTTATCTTCTCCTGTTAAAACCATTTTGGTGGCGGCTCACAAATCCTCCACCAGGTGGTTATATCAAAGCAAGTGGAAACTGTTCTCCATCTGGACCTCTTAGCGGGCTTTGGATCCCTTTATGGCTCCTGTGTCGGCAGTATTAGAGTTTTTGGCGGGGATCTTTCAGCAAGGTGCCAGTTCCTCCACTGTCAAAGTCCAGCTGGCCGCAATTTCTAATTTTCACGTGGGGGAATATATGTCTTCATTAGCCTCTTCTAAACTTTGCAAGACCTTCCTTAAGGGTACCTTTCTTTTAAGACTCCTGGTGAAGGATCCTACGCCTTTATGGGACCTCACATTTGTACTTCAGGCTTTAGTCTCCCCTCCCTTTGAGCCCACAACTTTGGTAGATTTGCCATATCTATCTTGGAAGACTGCCATTTTAGTAGCTATTATGTGTGGCAGGAGGGTGTTGAAACTTCAAGAATTAGCCATCAAAGCTCCTTACATGATTTTTCATAAGGACAGGGTCTCCTTGCACACTAATCTGTCCTTTCTTCCCAAAGTAGCATCAGAAGCCAATATTAATCAGACTATCAATATTCCTATCTTTTTTTCCTAATTTCCAGAACAGGGTCGAATATAAATTACATCTGCTGGATGTACACAGGCAATTGTGATTCTATTTGCACAGGACAAAATTGTTTTGTAAATCTGATTAGTTGTTTGTTTCTTACTAAAAACCATTCTTACGGAAGCCAATTTCCAAAGTGATGATTGCTCATTTGATTTCCCAATGCATTATTCAAGCTTATTCTATCAAGGGAATTTCCCCTCCAGGTGAGGTAAAAATGAATTCCACTAGGTCTATGGCTACTTCAGTGGCTTTTTGGTCCAGGGTGTTGCTGGATGATATTTGTTCTGCAGCTACTTGGTCCTCATCTCATATCTTCATCTCACATTGCAAATTAGACATTGTATCCAGGAACAGGGCATCCTTTGGTTCCCCAGTGCTCCAGAATATCCTTCCATGAGGGCCACCCAGGTGTTAGTAGCTGGGGACTCTGTCCCATAGGTTGAAGACCAAATGAAGTCGACTACTTCAGATAAAGAAGTTATGTACTCACCATAACGTTCCATCTGAGTAGTTCTACTTTATTTGTCTTCAACCATCCCTCCCTCCTTCCCCCGACCTTGTTACTGTTGTCCTGACCATGTATATGGGAGATGTACATTCCACGAGTGTCCCTTCTTATGCTTAGCTTAGGAATCTTTGGACTGTCAGTAGTATCAAGGTCTTGTTGGGTCAGGTGTATGTTTATGCTGAGCAGCAAACTTGATGTGAAGGGAGGAAGGAGATAGGGGCATTATGGATGAGATAGGGGCATTATGGATAAGGGGAGGAGCTTGGAGCTTGGATCAAATGCTAGTTATAAGGCCGTGTCGGATCCGATTTGGATCTATAGACCAACAGGTTGAAGACACATGAAGTACAACTACTCAGATGGAACGTTATGGTGAGTACATAACTTCTTTTTTCTGTTTCTTTAACTTCTCCATTACTAATCTTCTTTTCTAGATTTCCTGTTTGTCTTCTTATTTTTTGCATTGTAAAGTTTTCTATGTCCGGATTCCTTTGCCTGTATTTCTCTTCAAATATCTTTGGTGCTGCTCTTTTTGTATTGATTGGTTTTGCTTTCTCCTTTGCATAGATACTACACCATATTAAATCTCTTTTTCTTTCCCATGTCCATATTTCTTCTTCAGATGTCTCTTGATCTTCCTGTTTCTCCTTACTTTGGGGATTTGTTCCATCAAACTGTGATGTAACCTGTGTTACACCTTCTACACCATATTATTCACGTCACAGGCACTCCATAACTTCAGCTTCTAATTTTTTTAACTTCTGCTTTACTAATCTTCTTTTTTACATTCCCTCTTTGTGATATTTTTTTTATTGTGAAATGTTCCATATCTGGATGCCTTTGCCTGTGTTTCTCTTTGAATAAATGTGGGGCTGCTTTCTTTATATTGATTAATTTGACTTTCACCTTTGCATAAATATTGCACCATATCAAATCTCTCTTTCTTTCCCATAACCATATTTTGTTTTTATATTTTTCAAAAACTGTAGGTTTTGTTGTTTATATTTTTGCACTTCCTTAGATGCTTCTTTTTCCAAACAGATCAAAGTCCCTTGTTCTATCTATATACTGTTTTTCAGAAATCTGTTGTATTAATGAACATAATTTTTATTTGAGGCTTCTGATAGTTTTTCTTGTGGAAGTAATTTTCTTTCCTCTAATTTCTCTCTTAATCTTTCTGTATATCTTGTGTGTGGAAATTCTGAGCGTTTCACATAATAGTAACAATATATAATTTCTTTCTTATCCTCAGTAGTCCACTCTGTCGTCTTTATTGCTTTTCTTTGGCTTATCAGTTTTTGTGATTTTTATTGACTGCTACTTCATTCTACAACAGGGGAGCCATCCTCCCCCTGGGTCTGGCCTGGCCCCATTGTAGGAATATTTCCATGTTTTGAGGATTCTACACTGTCATTTTTTTCCAGTCCTGGCACCAGTGCACCTTCCAGGATTGGGCACTTTTTTATCCTGGATCTTGTGCACCCAGCTATCTTTGTTAATTTTTGACCTACTTCTGTCCATGATATATTTTGTATAAATACAGTCTATATATATATATATTAGTGTCCTCTTACTGCGATTTTGTGAAAAACAGGGTCCACCTCATAAAGGTACTCACCAAAACTTGAGGATGAATTCAGTTTCTGCAGGAATACTCTCCTTTGCTTGCTGACTTATCATCTCTCCATTGAGACCCTCTGGATTTTGTAATTTCTCCAAATCTTTTGAGTTTCTAATACCATGACAGAAATGGACCCAATTCATAAGTCAAAGTACGATAAAAGATCATGAAATTAGTATTGTTTCAATCTTTGATGTCAACCAGAAGTGCTCTATGCAGCACCTGCAGTGTGCCCAGTAATGACTCCTGCAATTTGTACGGAGTTACATGTATTGGTAACATATCTAAATATGCTTGTAGATTCTTTTTTAAAGACCCTTTGCTCCTACTACTATTGGAGCTGTCTGGGTAACTTTCCTCCACATTGCTCTCATTTCTGCCTGCAAATCCTGATATTTTATGACTTTGTGTCTCTCTGTACACAAGACACTGTAGTCACTGGGTGTGGTGATTTAACTGATCAATACTACTTTTGTCTTCTTTTCATGTACCACAATATCTGATTTTCTAGCATCTAGCTTTTGAATTGTTGGTAATGGGTGATCCCATGTGATGTAGACTTCATCATTTTCTATGATGTTTTGTGGCTCATGTTTCCAATGTTTTTAGCCACTTCAGTACCATAATGTTTGCACAATCCACAGTGCAACAGTCGTGCCACATTATTATGCCTTTCAGTATAGAGTTCTTTTGCCATTAGTATGTCACAACATTCAACAAGACGTGCAACTGTTTCCAATTCTGTTTTACAAAACCTACAATGTTATGTTGTCTGTATATCACCTTCATTCTTGCTATTTGGGATTAGAGCCAGTCTTCGGCTCCTACTCGGTCGTATACTGTAGCTCGGGTGCTTTTACTGGCTCGAGGCTAGCCCCTGTTCCAACATGCGTAGTGGTAGTTACCTAGATCTTGTTTGCCGCTTGGAGCGTTGAGATTGCGGGTACTGGCTCAGGCTAAGTTTTTTTTCTTTCTACCTTTTCCTATCCCGTCCGAGTGATTTGTTTTTGTTGTAGACTGTTTTTTCTCTAGGCCTCTTTCCCCTCTTCTAAACCCATTTACATTAGAGGGTTCTTCGTGATTTAACTTAGAGGCTCTCCCCTCTTCTCTTTTCTGTTTGTTAAAAATAAAAAGTTTTGTCTATATTCGCCTGTTTATTTTTGCTAATAGTGTGTTTTTTTCTAGTTTTAGATAGTGCTGTTCAGCATTATGTTAAAAGATACTGCCAAGGAATCTAAACCTCCGGGTTTCGAAAAGTGTGATTCGTGCTGCCAAAAGATGTCCCTTATGGATGGGCACACGAGTTGTGTGTATTGTTTAGGGCCAGTTCACCTGCAGGATTCATGTTCTGTTTGCCATGCTTTCAGTTCACGAGTCCTGCAGGAGAGAAAGAACAAACTGATCTTAAGAGGGTTATTGAAGGGCCCCTTTGATGCTTCTATGCAGGGGACTCTGCCAGCAAAAAAAATGGACAAGCCCAAGCCCTCATCCTCTTTGGCTCCGATTTTGGAACCGTCTAAAGAGAGGGACAAGTGTCATGCTAGGTCAAATCTCACTGCCGGTTCTGACAAGACACTTTCACCTACAGTTCCATCTGTTGTCTTGGAGCCAGTAAGGTCTCATAAGTGATCTCGGTCTTCTCCTTTGGAACTGGTGCAGTCTGCACCACAGTCTCCTTTATTACAATCTGTGGCAGGCAGTCACTGGTCTTCAACCCATTCCTCTCAGTCATCCAGGAGTATCTCGGATGATGATGTGGAGATGGTGGTGAAGAGGCTTCTTAGGACACCAGTATTAGCTAAATTACTTTTGGGCCCATCCCAGATGGAAGTGGTGCCAACAGCCCAACCAACACCTGTCTCAACTCCTCCTCAGACTCCTCTGAGCTCGGAGCCAGAGTGTATGGAAGTTCTTGTGGTGGAACCATCTGCTCCAGTAACCTCCGGTCTTTCGGTTCTAATTACCGCTCTGATCTCCTCGATACCCTCTTCTATTGAGGGGATCTGGGAGCCGACGCTCCCTCATCGGCTCCAAGAGAGGGAGCAGCATCGAACCCTTGTCCGACCCTACTCTTGCTTCTGGATCTTCGGCGCAGGTCAGCTCGGCTCCTACATCGGCCTCAGAGCCATCGCCCTTGGTTCAGAGGAGGTCTCCAGGTTCTTCTGAGCTTGAGATTCTTTTGGATTGGGACCGCAATGCCTTCAAGGTGATGAGGAGCATGCTTTCGACTGAGACAGCTCCACCATTGTCTCCATTGGCTCCTTTGCCTTCGGTGCCGGTGTCCACCTCTGAACCTCCCCTCCACCCAAAGCGTAAGGGAACCCATGCTCCAGGATGCCCCATTGAGCGATCCCACCTCTTCCAAAACCTCCCCAGAGTACCCCTTAGAGGAGGTCCCTCGGAAGAGGACTTGCAAGAAGAAGCATGTGGACTCCCCTGAGTTCTAGACATCAGACACAGACGTGGATGACTCTGAAGGGTCCCCACGGTCCCCCTCTGAAGATGTCTCCTTTTCAGACATCTTAGAAATGGGGTGACTGGAAGTTCCTTGCCCCTTCCAAAGATGAGTCAGTGTACCTGGATGCATTCGGTTCCCAACCTACCACCTCTTGGGTATCTCTGCCTTTCGACCCACTATTGAGCGTAGTGAGTTGAAAGGCGTGGAGCTCTACAGACACAATGGAACCAGTTCCGCGGACGCCCAATAAATTCATAACAGCCCCTGAAGACAAAGCCTTTTTATCCAAAGGTGTGCCCATTGATGCTGTGGTGGTGGCAGCAGCCACCAAGAAGGCATTAGTGGAAACTTCTTCATCTGCCGAACAAAGAGTCTCATACGATGGACAGATAGGGAAGCATATGTTTTCTTCAGCGACCTTTACACTCAGGTCACTGAACTATTTGTCCCACTTTACAAGGCTTCAGAGAGATCTCCATAAAGAGTTACAAGATACCCTACAGGATCCTACAGCTGTGGGAGCCACGAACAAGGCGGCTTCTCAGCTTGCGACCTTGACTTTGGTAGTTAACTCCTCCATGCAGCTAATTTCTTACCCAGCCGATGTGGCAAGCAGGGATGCAGGCACAGGGGTTGCCTTACACAGACACTCCTGGATGCAACTTTGTCATTTTGTGGAGCCCTTCAAGTCCTCCTTTACCAACGCCCCCTTTGACGGCTCGTCCTTATTTGGGCCTCAAGTAAAAAAGACTCTTACCAGGTGTGAACATGATGGCAAAACTCTCTCTGCTGTGGGAGTACATTTTTCTGCTCCATCTAGGCCTTATCCTAAGGGCCAGAAGAGCAGAAAGATATAGTTCCAGAAATCCCAGGGAGCTTCGCCTGAGACACGTGGAGATTTTTCCCCCAGAGGCAGAGGGGGAAATAACAGAAGACGCCGGTCTCTTGGCGGGGGGTTCCGCAGAATCAGTGTGACACAGATACCTTCTCTGGTAGGCCCTTCCAGCCCTCCTGAAGGGAGGCCCGACTGACTGACTACAGAGGCACTCGGGGGGGGGGGGGGGGATTATCCTTGTACCCAAAAGCCTGGCAGACAATCACAGAAGATACTTGGGGTACTACTGATAATATCCGGAGGTTACAATATCCCCTTCTCCCCACTACCCCTGTCAAAAAAACAACACTCTATCCCAGATGTTCCTCCCAATCTTCGGGATCAAGCAAACCTAGAGGTTCAAAGGTTGCTAAAAAAAAAGAGTCATCCAGGAAGTCCCCACAAACCAAATTGGATCCAGAACTTACTCAAGGTTCTTTTTTGTTCCAAAGAAAACAGGGGACTGGAGACCCATCTTGGATCTCAGCAGGATGAACAAATCAGTTAAGAAAACAAAATTCTGAATGGTAATACTGCAGTCCATTCTTCCCTTTCTGGGACAGGACAATTGGATGTGTTCTATTGATCTCCAGGATGCATACTACCACATAAAAATGGACAGATGGTCAAGGAGATATCTACACTTCCGGCTAGGAGCCAGTCACTACCAGTTCAGAGCACACCCCTTTGTTCTCACCACAGCCCCCAGGGTGTTCACCAGATGCATGGCAGTAGTTACGGGTCACCTGAGGCATCTAGGATTGCGGGTGTTTCCATATCTAGATGACTGGCTCCTTACTGCCACCACCGAGCATCAGCTAATCAAGGCAAGAGCATCCACATTTCGCACTTGTTCTCAACTAGGGATCACCATAAACTACAAACAGTCTGCCTTGCTACCTTGACAGTATATTACCTTTATAGGGGCAGATTTAGACACAAGGGCTATGATAGCAAAGCTGCCTCAGGAAAGAATATTAACGATTCATCACCAAGTTGCAATACTGATGACAAAAAAGTGAATTCAGGCAAGATTTGTCCTCATGGTCTTGGGTTCTATGGCAGCAACAATCAATCTGGTCCCTATGGCTCCCTTCCACATGAGAATCCTGCAGTGGCTTCTCCTTGTGCAATGGTCATTCCAGGATTTACCCATGTCACATCAGATTTTGATCACGGAATCCTGCAAAAAGAATCTAGAGTGGTAGCTTCACTCCCCTATGGTAAGGCAAGGCATTTCTAACCCCCCAACCCATAGCCACAGTGAACACAGAATCTTCCCAGATAGGGTGGGAGGGGCATTATCTGGGACAGACTGTTCAAGGGACTTGGCAGGAATACGGGTATCACTTGCACATCAATGTCCTGGAGATGGCAGCAGTGCTTCTGGTGACTCTCTACTTACATGGACTATAGCAATTCAGACAGACAATATGTCAGTAATATGGTACATCAACAAACAGGGTGGAACCAGGTCTTATCTCTTGTGTCGAGAGGCTGTACGAGTTTGGCAATGGGTGATGTCTTCCCAATGCTTTCTGGTTGCAACGGACATCCCTGGGAAATCCAACGTGATTGCGAACAAGCTCAGCCAGGCTATTCTGATGCCTCATGAGTGGTCCCTGAAACAAGACGTTGCGGATTTGATTTTTCATGAATGGGGCCAGCCATGCTGCGATCTGTTTGCCCCACCAACAACAAATGCAGCAGCTACTTTGCCCTAGTCCCACCACCGGGACAGTCACCCAGGGATGCATTTGTTCATGATTGGCCCTCGGGACTGCTTTACGCCTTTCCACCATTTGTCCTGATCCCAAGGTTCTTCAGAAAGCACAGTTATTGGTTTGCAAGTTAATCCTCATTGCCCCTTACTGGTCTCGTCATATATGGTTCCCATTCCTTTGGTCTCATCTGCAGGGGGAGCCTTGGATCCTGGGCCCAGCTGCAGATGATCTGATGCATCAATTGGGGGCTCTTCACCCTTCCATTCAAAATCTCAAACTGACAGCTTGGTTTCTCCACTTCCGGTCTTAGCCAGGCTTCCCAATGTTTCTCCAGCAGTTCAACACATTTTGATTTCCTCCCATAACCCCACTACAAGGAAACTCAATGCTAGTAAATGGAAGAGGTTCTCTTGTTGGGCAGGCAAAAATGAGATTGATCCTTTTACTGCATCCATTTCAAAGATTCTTGAATTTCTTACTGAAACCTTTGAGCGAGGAGCAGCGGCAGCTACTATCCGGGTTCACCTAGCTGATATTTCTAATTTTCATGTGGGAGAAATGGGCTCCAACATCATGTCCCATGGGCTATGTAAAGCATTCCTAAGAGGTGCTACTCTCTTAAGACCTCCAATAAGAGAACATCTCCCCCCGGGACCTAAATTTAGTTTAGACGCTCTGATTCTTCCCCCCTTTGAACCATCTGCTTCTTGTCCACTGACATTTCTGATTTGGAAGGCCCTTTTCTTGATTGCCATTACCTCAGCTAGAAGGGTTTCAGAATTACAGGCCTTATCTATTCTTCCCCCATACTTGAGTTTCCACAAAGATAGGGTTTCTCTCAGAACCAACCCCTCTTTCTTACTCAAGGTGTGTTCTGACTAATCAATCCATAGAGCTTCCTGTTTTCTTCCCCAATCATGGCAACAAGGCAGAATTTAAGCTCCATCAATTGGACATTCATAGACAGTTACGTTTCTATTTACACAGGACCAAGGACTTCAGAAAATGCAACCAATCGTTCATTTCCTTTGTGGACAATAAGAAAGGTTGTTCACTTCCAGGAAAAATTAAAGGACACTTACCAAGGGTCTTGGCTACCTCTATTGCTTTTCAAACCAGACTGCCGTTGGATTCGATCTGTGCGGCAGCTACATGGGCTAATCCTCATACCTTTATCACTCATTACAAAGTAGATGTGGCCTCCCGGAACAGGGCATCCTTTGGCTCCACAGTCCTGAAGAGTTTTTTCCAGTGGGCCACCCAAGAATCAGGTGCTGGGGACATGGTCTCAAACAGCAAGAATGAAGGCGAGATACGGACAACATAACATAAAGAAGTAATGTGCTCACCATAACGTTCCATGTTTGTTGGCTGTGATCTCACCCTCCTTCTTGCGTCCCACCCTCCTTTCTCTTTCCTGGAGTATTGAGAGGATTTCCTTTTTATTGGCTACAATGGCTGAGCTTCCTTTTACCATGCCATTTGGTTAGTACTAGTCTCCACTTCTTACTCTTGCTGGTGGTTTACACCTTTATATGCAGGTGTTCTCTTATATGTAAAAGAGAGTATTTTTTTCTACCTGTATGGTTTAGTGCTGGGTTATCACAAACGAGATCTGGGTAACTACCACTAGGCGTGTTGGGATAGGGGCTAGCTTCAAGCCAGTAAAAGCTCTTGAGCTATAGTATATGGCTGAGTCGGCTCTGAACCCAAACAGCAAGAAGGAAGGTGAGATCAAGGACAACAAACATGGAACATTATGGTGAGTACATAACTTCTTTTTTGTCTGTTTCTCCCACATGTTCAATCAACTTTGTAAAACAATATATATGTAGCCCACTATCTTGGACCAACAAAATTAACCTTTCATCTCTTGGTTTGAATTCGCCCCTCCTTAACCATTCTTGTGTTCGATCCTGATCAACATGAGGTTCTTCCAGAAGTTTTCTGTACTTGCAACTATATTTATACATTTTCCACATTTCTTGCCTTCTCATTTGGTCCTTCACCTTATATTCATTCTTTTGTTTTTGACACATTCAGTTGCTGTCTGATTTTTATCTACTTCTGGTTTGATTTCCATTCCTGCTTGATGCCGATATGCTTCTGCTAGATTAAGCAGGGAAGTCTTCTTAGATTTATTCTCCTCATGTTTTAAAACTTTCGCTACGTTTGGGTCTTATGAGGTCAGAAGATATGTGTGCAGTCCCACGATTGCAGATCTGTACATGTAATCAATTTCAAGGAGGCCCTTCTGTCCTTCGGAATGGGGAATATATAATATTTTTTATTATTTATTTCAATTTGATAACTGGGGAAGTCCACTGGCCACGAACAGCCCATTTTCAGTCGAGGCCCGGGGAGAAAAGCTCCAATGACAGTTACAGGCAATCAATCTGTACAATCAGTTTTTCAGAGAAATACAATATACAATACAGCAAGATAAATGTGAAATCATACAATTGATTTTCAGAGAAATACACCATACATTACAATCAGATGAATGTGATAATATAGTATTTAGTACAGACAAATGAGAATACAGGTGAATTTTTTTTTTATATATATATATGTGAGGACAAAGTTCATTTAAGAGAGAAAGTGGGTGCTGTAGGTATGCACTGATTTTTATAAATCATTTGGTGAGCATGAAGCATCCTTCTTGTTTTTCTGTCTAATCTATCCACCACATTTTGCGGCCAATCAATCACTCCAAAACTGTAAGTTAGGACAGGAAAAGCAAATTGGTTTACAGCTTGAATTTTATTCCTAGATGTCAAAGCTGTTTTCAGGATTAATTTAAGTTTTCTAAAATATTCCTAGCAACATTTTATTTGCATTTGCTCAAGTTTTATTGTTGATCCTTCATCAATTCCCAAATATTTATACACTCCCTCTTGCTCAAGTTCTTTTTTATCACATTCTTGTCCCAAACTGGTGTTTTCTTGGTGCTGCAGTTTTCCTGCTTTAAAGGTTGTTTTTGCACATTTATCAGGACATAATTACATTCTTATATCATCTGGAAAAGATTTGACAACTTACAGTTGTGCTTTCAGTTCCTCATGCGATGAGCTATAGTTTTAAATCATCGACAAAGAGAAGATAAGAAGTCTTTACACTTTGTTGTTTTCTAGGAGAGAAATTATAACCATGGCCTAAGCGGTTAAATAGACAGCTTAATGGGTTAAGGGGAAGACAGAATAGCAGTGATGACAAAGAGTCCCCTTTTTAATTTTTATCCCTGGGATAATAATTTGTCCTTTATCATGGCTTAATTGCAAGTCTGCTACTGTTTCATGGGCACTGTAATGTAGTCAGTGTAGGGTGCATCTTATACATTTTTAAGCACTCTTTTATCCATGAATGTGGGATACTATCAAATGCTTTTTTGTAGGTAATCCATGCCATACTTAGATTCTTCCCCTTTTTACAGTTCTTAATTTCCAGTGAACAGTTTAAACGTTTTCGGAAGGCAAGTCATTGGTCTATAGTTTTTAGGGTAGCTTGCAGGTTCACTCTTAAGTATGAGTATTGTTTTTCCTGTTGTTAGCCAGGTTGGTGTCTTTTCGGGGTGCACATATAAATAGTTCTTACTCATGGTTTAATCTTCATGCAAAGATGTCAATACTTTTAACTAGAAGTTAGGTACTGCATCGGCGCCTTGGGTTTTCCAATTAGAGGCTTTTATTAACTTTGTTTCAGTCTCTCTGGCTGTTCATCTTACTTCATATCCTTTACCTTTAAACTTCTTATTTTTTTCTTTTACTTCTTCTGTCCATTTAACATTTTTGTTTATCCCACAGGATCTTCATAAATACTTCTCCAAAATATATCTATTTCTTCTATTTTTGGTGGTCTTTCAATTCCTTTTACCTTATTTCTCAGTTCTCTATAAAACTTTTTTAGGTCATCAATAAATTGCTTATTTTTGTACCTTTCCTCTATATTTATCTGTGTATATTCTAAATATTTATGGCTGTGCTGAATTTTTTAGTTTATTTGCGATAGTGCATGATAGATCCTGATCTGTTCTAATACTGTACATTGCTTTTATCACGTCTATCTTTTTAAGTATTTCTGTTGATCTTTTCCCTCCTCTATATTCTATTAATAGTGACTTCTTGTCTTAATTGCTTTATAGTTTATTTGATACTTCCATGAGGCTATTCGATTTCTCCCATTCCTTTCCCTCACTACTCTGTGTTCTTGTGGTAGAACTTTATCAATTATTAATTTAGCTGCACAGTACTATACCGTGTTTACTTCTGTTATATCATATGGATCTCTATGGACAGTCCTAATTACTGTGTTCATGCGTTTTATCAAACTTCTGACTTTTTGGGTTTTATTGACCTTCTGCAGTCTATTTCTTTCATTGATCTTAATATGTCTATCTATCACTATTAAATCAAGAAGCACTTCTCTTACATCATTTGCTTCTAAACTGAGGGCACATTTTTTTCTTTTCCATTTCCTGTGGGCATTCTATAGAAAGTTCAATAGCAGTGGCACATCCTCTTCAATTTCATCCTGTGCCAGCCGTTGCTGTGTCATATGGGAACTCACTGGCCTATCTCTCCTCAACACTGACTGCATCAGAATTTTCATAGTTTCCAGTTCCTTCCCTTGGTGTCCAGCTTTAAGTGAATGTTTATACTGGTTTCCTGTGGAAGGCTCCAAGATATCTTCATATGGCACCTGACCAATTGCTTCCCGTTCCACTGGTTTCCCCTTAATCTGGATGTCCATTGCTCTATCCTGTTGTCGTGCTTTCTGAATAAGAGTTTCTACACTGAATCCTTTATTTTGCAGGTACTCCATAACCTCAGTTTCTATTTCTTTAACTTCTCCATTACTAATCTCCTTTTGTACGTTTCCTCTTTGTCTTATTTTTTGCATTGTATTTCTCTTGAAATATCTTTGGTGCTGCTGTTTTTGTATTGATTAGTTTTGCTTTCTCCTTTGCACAGATACTATACCATATTCAACCTCTTTTTCTTTCCCATGTCCATATTTCTTCTTCAGATGTCTCCTGATCTTCCTGTTTCTCCTTTCTTTGGGGTTTGTTTCATCATACTGTGATGTAACCTATGTTAGACTTTCTACACCTTATCCTTCACTTCACAGGCACTCCCTAACTTCAACTTCTATTTTTTAACTTCTACTTTACTAATCTTCTTTTCTACATTCCCTCTTTTTGATATTATTTTTTTATTGTGAAATGTTCCATATCTGGGTGCCTTTGCCTGTGTTCCTCTTCGAATAAATTTGGGGCTGCCTTCTTTATATTGATTAATTTGACTTTCACCTTTGCATAAATATTGCATGGTAAGAAATCTCTCTTTCTTTCCCATGTCCACATACTTTTCAAAAATCTCTAGGTTTTGTTTTTTTTATGTTTTCGCACTTCTTCAGGTGTTTCTTTTTCCAAACAGATCAAAGTTTTTTGTTCTATATACCATTTCACAAATCTGTTGCATTAATGAACACAAATTTTTATTTGAGAATTTTAACAGTTTTTCTTGTGGAAGTATTTTTCTTTCCTCTAATTTCTCTCTTAATCTTTTTGTATATCTTAGTTTTGGAAATTCTGGGCTTTTTGCATAATAGTAACAACACATAATTTCCTTCTTATCCTCAATAGTCCACTCTGTCATCTTTATGGCTTTTCTTTGGCCTATCAGTTTTTGTGATTTTTGTGGACTGCTACTTCCTTCTACTACAGGGGGCCATTCTTTCCCTGGACCTGGCCTGGCCCCATTGTAGGTATGTTCCCACATTTTGAGCATTCTATACTATCATTTTTTCCAGTCCTGGCACCATTGCGCCTAGCAGGATTGGGCACTTTTTTTATCCTAGGTCTTGTGCACCCACCTGTCTTTTTTTAATTTTTGACCTACTTTTTGACATACTTCTGTCCATGATATGTGGTATATAAATACAATATATCAATGTTATCTTGGTGAGATTTTGTGAAAAATAGAGTCCACCTCATGAAGGTACTCACTAAGACTTGAGGATGATTTTTAGCAGCACTACTCTCCTTTGCTTGCTCTCTTATCACCTCTTCATTTGGACATGTCATCTCTCCATTCGGAGTATCATCTCTGCATTCGGACGATCATCTCTCCATTTGGACCCTCTGGTTGCATAGATTAGGAGATGATCACTGAGGCAGTCAGACATTATTCCAGAGGTGGTGTATTTGCTAGGATCTGATACTAGGATCTAGTTTAATAGAGAATTTGATGTCTTACGATAATGTATGGGGCTATTAATTAGTTGTGTGAAACCAAATAAGTTCAAACTAGATGTAGGGGAGTTAATGTCCAACCAAATGACATTCAGATCACCTAGTAGTATTTTTCTTGTTGAATTGTCATGGATACCTACTGTAGGATATCTTCCAGTATAGCTGTATTGTTGCAAGAGGGACGTAAAGAACAGTAATACATATTTTTTTATAATTGTTTAACCTCAAGAAAGTAACAGGAAGCTCTGTTGAATTGAATTTTGGTATTGGTTTCTTGTAAGGGGAAATGTGCTAGTTGTTGGGAAATATTAACTATTGGTAGCTGTTCGGATTACAAGTACTAGAACACTGTGAAGAATCTAAGTGTAAGTTCTCTTCCCTCTGACCACCCTTTTTTTTTTTGCGCAGATCAAGAAGACTGGGCTCATTAGGCCTCAAGCAGATGGATGTTTCATAAAAAAGACATTAAATGCAGTGCTTGTAGTAACTGCTATATCTGATGTTGACCATTTCATTCTTCCTCACCACTGGGTCCTTGGATCCAACATTGAATCTGAACCTGCCATTCCAAAAGACTGATGCTACAAGTCTCGATCTCCTCCCATTCCCATAATGCCCTGCATCTCTTCTAACTCCTCAGATTTCATTTACCACCTTCGTGGCTAGACATTATTGTGCTGGTCTTGAGGTACCTTTCAGATAAGTCTTTACATTTTAGTGGTTATTTCCTATCTTTTGTCTTCCGCTTCTCGTAGAGTTTACTATAACATTTCTCTTACCTCCCTTCCCATTCTCAAGTTATCGTTGGCGTTAAGTTTGTGTTTTTTGTCTCTCCACACCTTTTCCCCTCCCATATGGCCTTTGGCCTATGTTTCCTCTTTGATAACTGTTTTCTCTGTCATCTCTATATTAAAAAAAAAACTTTCCCTGTATTTTTAATTTGTCAGATATTATTGTTTTTTTGTGATTAGAGTGGTGTGCTTGTGTGTGTTTTCTTGCTATATATGTGTGTGTGTGTGTGTGTGTGTCTGTCTGTCTGTGCGCATCATGTGTTGTACCATGGTGGACAAACCTACCAGATTTAAACGATGCATTTCTTGCGGGCACAAAATCCTGCATTCAGACTCACATGACAAATGTGTGTATTGCTTGGGTGCTACTCGCTTGGAAAAAGATTGTGAAGATTTGCGTGGCCTTCAGTCCCTGTGTTTTAGTGGATTGCCCCAATCTTGAAGGGGCTTTTCCTCTCATCTGGTCAAGGATCTACCAAACCTGGAATCTCCAAAGAACTGAAGAAATTGGCCGCTACAGCCGGCTTTTGATCTAGCTGCTGACAAAAGGAAAAAAATCTTGAATCTGCTTCCATCAGATCAGAGTAAGGGCAGGTCTCCTTTGGATCAGAAGAGTTCCTTAGAGCTGGCATTATTTTCACCAGATGTGATGCCTTCATGGATCCAACCTGTTTTGGATCCAATAACTACGGTTCCTAGGGTGCCCTTGGATCCATCGGAGGTGGTTTTGATTTGGAGTTTGCCTACTCCGAACAAGTCTTCTTCAGTTCCGAAAGTTTCAGATCTGAGATCTCTGAGACATACACTGAGATGAGAGAGATCACCATCTCCAGCAAGGGCTACCCATTCTTCTGTCTCCTCTAGGTCCTCTAGACTTTCCCGTTCTGACATGGACAGAATGATGCAGAGTTTGCTCGAGGCTCAGATTACTATGGGGTTTTACCACCTCTGCCCTATCTTGGATTCGTGAGAGCTCTGTCACCACTTATTGGAACTCCTCTTCCAATACGACATTCCGCTTCTGAACCCCAGGATCTGGATACCCTGAGAGAGATATAGTTGGAGTCGAGGATGGTGCTTTCCTCAACCCTGGCAGTGTCCCAGACCAGCTCGGCTCCGATCATCTTGGAGCAGAGTAGGTCCTGGATCCAAGATGTTGGTGCTGGCTTTGGGGGGGGGGGGCAGCTCTGACTTGGTCAGATCCATCCCTCCCTGTCAGGGCTTTGGCTGTCAACAGCTCAGGGTCAGTATTGTCTGGGAGTTGTGCATCTGGGGTTGTATTTTCCTTTTCTCTTCTTGCTTCAGCTTTGAGGAGATGGGAAGAAGGATTCCCAGGTCTATCAGCCTTTCAGGTGGCAGAGAGGGCATTCTCTAAGCGTAGAGATGCACCTCCTCTTTCCCTGGAACCTATGCAGTCCTCATCTGGTCCAAGCCTTGGTCCCAGTCATCCTGTCCATGGTCAGTCCATCCAAGAAGTCCTCCACCCTCCCCTCTGTGTTAGGCGCCCCTTCCTCTTCCGAGTCTTTCCCTGAGTTTTCTGCCGAGGAGGTGCATTGAAAGAAGATGTGCAAGAGGAAGCATGTAGACTCCCTTTTGGAGTCTTTGACTGAGGACACCAATTTTGATGAGGGAGAAGGGTCCCCCCGATCTCCACCCAATGTTATCTTCTTTGGAGATATCCTAGAGATCCTAAAGCACAAGGGTGAATGGTCTGCCCAGCTCCCTTCTTTTCAGGAATTAGTGTTTATGTAGGCATTCGAGATGGGCCCATCTACATCCTGGGTGTCTCCACCGGTGGACGAGCTTATTGATCTGGTCCCCTGCCATGCTTGAAAAGAACCTGACACTGTGGAACCTATCCCCAAGCATGTCAGCAAGTTCCTGAGCCCCCCATAGGATCGTCCTCACTGGACTAAAGGTATTCCGTTATTGCCATCATACTGTCAGTGGCCACAAAGAAGGAGCTAGCAGAGCAAAGCTCCTATGTTCACCCCCTGTACAAGGAGTCTCAGGCCTTGGAGAGACATGCGAAGCATGTATATGCCTCAGCAACCTTTACGCTGAAAGCGCTAAACTATTTGGCACACTTTATGTGTCTTCAAAGAGATCTGGTCAAGGAGCTCATCACTTCTTTGTCTGAATACATGTCAGAGGAGAACTTCAACAGGGTCTCTCCCCAACTGTTGAATCTTATGTCTTTGTCCAACTCATCAATGAGGTTGATTTCCAGTGCTGGGGAAGGTACCTCTGAAGCAGCCAGATCAGGCATAGCTCTTAGGAGACATGCCTGGTTGAGGCTTTGTGGGCTTGCAGAACCCTTTAAGGCATCTTTTACTAATGCCCCCTTCAATGTTTTTTCCTTGTTTGGACCATCGGCCAAAGGCACACTTACTGACAGTGATGAAGAGGAAAAGACCTTGTTGGCTGTAGGGATCATGTTTTCTTCCCCTCAGAGACCTTTTTTGAGGAATCAGCGTAGTGGGAAGAAAATGTGGTTCAGAAAGTCTCAGGGTACTTTTCCGGATTCTTGCCAAGAATTCTCCTCTAGAGGCAGAAGACGAGTATTTAATGGGAGACGCCACCTGAGGGGGCAAAGGGGGTCCACAGAATCAGGGCATCAGAGAAGCTTTCTTTGACGAGCCCTATCAGTGCTTCTGAAGCATTGCCTGATTGTCCTATTCTGGAGGCAGGGGCAGATTGCCACTGCACCTAGATGCCTGAACAAAACTAACAAACAACATCTGGGTATTAAACATAATTTCCAGAAGTTATTACATTCCCCTTTTTCCTTCCTTTCCCACCCCCTGGAAGGAAACTCTCTGACATCCCACCCACTCTGAGGGAGTATGCCATGAGAGAAGTTCAAAGACTTCTAGAAAAAAGAGTAATCAAACAGGTGCCAGCCAAGCAACAAGGATGTGCAACTTATTCATGATTCTTGTTGGTGCCAAGTAAGACAGGGGACCTGCAGCCTAAATTGGACCTAACCAAACTAAATCTGTTTCAAGAAGTCAAAGTTTTACACGGTGGTGGTTCAGTCCATTCTTCCATTACTATGCAAGGAAGATTGGATGTGCTCAGTAGACCTCCAGGATGTGTACTGTCATATAAAGATTGACAGACACTCCAGGAGACACTTGCGCTTCCAGCTGGAAACCAATCATTACCAATTTAGAGCACTGCCTTTTGAACTCACCACAGTCCCCAGGGTGTTTACCAAATGCACGTCGGCAATGGCAGCTCACCTGAGACTGCAGGGATTCCAGGTGTTTCTGTACTTAGACGATTGGCTCCTAACAGTTCTATCAAGGCATCAACTGGAGTTGGGAATGCATACCTGTTGCACACCTTCAATCACCTGGGGATCATGATACATTTGGCAAAGTGGAATCTGACACCTGTGCAGATGATAGAGTTTAAAGGAACATAACTGAACACAGTCACACAGGTAGCAAGCCTACTGTTGCAATGTGTGTCATCCCTGAGACAGCAAGTTCAACTTCAATTGGATATGGCCACACCCCCAGTGGGACTTATTGTAAGAGCTCTAGGTTCCATGTCAGCTGCCATACTTCTAGTACCATTGGCAAGGTTTTCTATGCAAGTACTTTAATGGACACTAACTGACCAGTGGTCCATGCTGTATCTTCTCTAACTGTTCCAATCAAAGTGACTTCAATCTGCAGATGGCATATTCAGTGGTGGAAGCTACCAGACAGTCTTCACCTAGACAGACATTTCTCCCTCCCCTCCTCAGTGGCCACAGTGACAATGGATGCTTTCTTACGGGAGCATTTCTAAGAAAGATTAGTCCATTGTATGTGGTCCATGTCAGAGACCAAATTGCACAAAAGCGGTCTGGAGATAAGAGCAGTCCTTCTGATGTTACAAGCCTTTCAAGACTGCCTACCTCTGGGAACAATACCAATTTATACAGACAACATGCCAGTAGCCTGGTATATCAACAAGCAGGGGGGAACCTGTTCATCTGAAGTAGGAGAATTCATTTGTCAGCAACCTGTGGGTATGGATCCGATATCGGATCCGAACCGGCATGGTTTATCCAGTTATGGATCCGAGCTCCTAGCTCCTCCCCTCACCCATAATGCCCTGCTCTCCCTACATGACCTCAGATCTAGTTTGCCGCGTTCATGATGACAGCCTAGATTTCGAGCTCCATAAGCTAAGTGTTTTTTTCAGTATTTTATAAGGGTTATTTCTGTTTAAAAATACTTTAACTGTGTGAAAGAGTTAGGTTCCCTTCCTATTTATAGTATTTTTGGGTTAAGTTAACTTATTTTTGTGTACCCTCCCCTCTCTGGTGCGTAGCTAGTGTGAGTGTGTGTTTTTCTTTGGGGCCTTCGGTGTGTGTGTTAGTTTAATTAAAAAAAAAAAAAAAAAAAAAAAAAAAAGTTAGTATGTCTGAGGCCCCAAAGGCAATCTTCTCAAAATGCTCCGAGTGTGGCCATAAGCTATCCCCTGCTGATGGCCACACTCGGTGCATTTGATGCCTTGGGGTTGAACACCTCACTTCTGGGTGTTCAGTCTGTGCAGGGTTCAACCCCAGGGCATTGAAGGAGCGGAGGTCGAAGCTGGTCTTGGCGGGTCTCTTACCCCCGGACTCGGCTTCGGCCCCCGCCCCGTTGGTAGTGACTGCTTCTGCGGTTACTGCCCTGCCTGATCCCCCTCCTCCTCCCAGGATTCAAACTCCCTCTATGGGTTCGGAGGAGAGGGAAGCCAGGAAGAAGGACCAGAGAGAGAAGCACCACAAGCGGCGGGCCAAGACCTCCGTCTCGGCCCCGCCGGCTAAGCGGGCTTCTCCTCCGGCCACTCTGGCTGCTGGCTCTCCTCCTCCTCGGCTCCGGTCCCCATGTTTTTCACCGGGGCCTGAGGAGGAGGAGACCCGACCTCCTTCGAGGCTATCGAGGCGGCACTCAAGGCCTACCTCGGTAGCCTCATCGAGGTCTACCTACAGCCTCTCTGACGCTGATCTGGACCGGATGATGTGAAGGTTCATCCAGGCCCAGATGCAGATAGGAGTGCTCCTGCTTCCCCCCCCCCCCTGGGGGGGAGCTCGACCCCATTTTTCAAGCCCATAGCTCCTTCTCCGACCCGCTCCCCGGGCTCGGAGCGCTCGGAGCCGGGCATCTTCGGAGCCGGGGGTGGGTCGGCGCTGACAGTACTGGGTACTTCGGATCCGACCCTGCCCTCGAGTTTGTCGGATCCGACCTCTCGGAGCCTTGGCCCGAGCTTCGGATCCGAGGGACTCGGTGTGCCTTCGGCGCCGTTCGTGTCGGAGCGCACTGGTCCCTCGGATCCGAGGGGCTCGACGCCGGCTCCGATCCACTCCTCGGATCCGAGGGGGAGACGACTTTCGGATCCTTTGGTCGAGGCTGGCTCCCCCTCTGCTTTTGATGTAGTGGAGAGGGCTCTGTTGAGGGCATCCGGACCCCCGGCCCTTGCTTCGGCTCCGTCCCGCACTCCATCTGCTCTGGGTCAGGCTTCCGTCATCCGGCCACTGGGACAGCCCGTTTCACTGCCCCAAGCAGTTCCTTTGGAACTGGACACTGCTGGCGAGGGCTCCTCGGACAGCCCCCCCCCCGAGGAAGCACCTCGCAAGCACACGTGTAAGAGGAGGCACATAGACTCCCCCGAGTCTTTAACTGAAGACACGGACTTGGAGGAAGGGGAAGGCTCCCCAAGATCACCCCCTGAGGATGTCTCCTTTGGAGACATCATGGAAATGTTACGTATAAGAGGTGGGTGGTCTGCCCCAAAGTCTTCCTCGGATGAGTCCGTGTTCTTGGAGGCATTTGAAGCGGGCCTGTTTACCTCTTGGGTGTCCCCTCCTGCCGACCCCCTGGTGGACCTTATTACCACCAGGGCGTGGAAGGAACCGGACACCGTGGAGCCAATCCCCAAGAGGCCGGACAGGATTCTCAGTCCCCCTGCTGACCATGCCCACTGGAGCAAGGGACCCTCTGTAGATGCCATGTTGTCGGCAGCAGCCACTAAGAGGGAACTCGCTCAGGAGAGTCCCTCAGTCCATCCCCCGAGCAAGGAGTCTCGGATGATGGACCGCTTGGGGAAGTGAATGTTTAGTTCAGCGACCTTCTCAGTGAGGGCGCTCAACTATTTGGCACATGTCATTAGGATGCAGCGCAATCTTATCAAAGAATATGCTGCATCCCCCCAGAGTCCATGTCGGAGGAGGACAAACTTTTGCACTCCACCCGTATGGCCACTCTTCGTTCCGTGACCAATACCTCTATGCGGTTACTTTCCCATGCTACCGAGGGAGCCGCTAGAGCTGCAGGAGTGGGCCTAGTCACAAGACGCCAGGCCTGGCTCTGCCATTGCGATTTCACAGAGCCCTTCAAGGTGTCATTCGCGAACACCCCCTTTGACGGTTCTGCCCTTTTTGGCAAGACGGTTCGCGACACCTTGGTCTAGAGCGAGAAGGACGGGAAGATGCTGTCTGCCATCGGAGTCCACTTTTCTGTGCCCCAGAGGTCCTACTCTAGGAACCAAAAGGGGCAGAAGAAGATGTGGTTCCGGAAGTCGCAGCAATCCCAACCCGCTCCGGATAACCAGTCCTTCTGCTGCAGAGGAGGACAGGGAGGACGCCGCCCTAGGGGCAGAGGGGCTTCTAGGATTTTGGGTCCAGAGAACCTTTCTCTGAACGGCCCACGCAGCAACCCTGAGGGGTTGCCCAACTGCTCCACTCTGGAGGCAGTCGGGGGACGTTTTTCGGAGCACCTAGCGGCATGGGAGTCCATAACATCAGACTGCTGGGTTCTCCAGATTATATCCAGAGGCTACAAAATCCCATTTCTTCACGTCCCAAAGTTAAAATCCCTCCCCGACGTTCCACCCGATCAGAGGGAGGCCGCTTCAGCAGAAATTGGCCATCTGCTGAGGAAAAGAGCCATCCAGCCCACCCCCCCAGACCAGATCGGATCAGGGTTCTACTCCAGGTTCTTTTTAGTGCCAAAAAAGATGGGGGACCTAAGACCCATTCTGGACCTGTCCCTATTAAACCTGGCAGTTCCCAAGAAGAAGTTCCAGATGGTCACTCTACAATCCATCCTCCCCCTTCTAGGAGAGAATCACTGGATGTGCTCTATAGACCTCAAGGATGCGTACTACCACATACTAATGGACAGACGATCCAGGAGGTTTTTCGCTTCCGGCTGGGAGCCAGTCACTACCAGTTCAGGGTCCTTCCCTTTGGTCTCACCACAGCCCCCAGGGTGTTCACCAAAGTATTAGCAGTGGTTGCGGCCCACCTGAGGCTTCAGGGGGTGCAGGTCTTTCCGTACCTGGACGACTGGCTTCTCACCGCCCCAACAAGGCATCTACTATCCTTGGCAAGAGACTCTTTTCTTCGCCTAGCTCCCTGGCTAGGCATCACGGTAAACGTAGGAAAGTCCAACCTGGTCCCTACTCAGTTAATAGAATTCATAGGAGCCAGGTTAGACACGAGGAAGTTAAGTGCCTTTCTCACAACTGACAGAGCTCGGAATCTGCGACTCCAGGTGCGGGCCATCCTCCACTCCAGCTCGGTTCCTGCGGAATTGGTCCTGAGGGCACTAGGGTCTATGGCGGCAGCGATTTCTCTTCTTCCGCTCGCCCGCTTGAACATGCGGGTACTTCAGTGGATGCTTCAGGTGCAATGGTCATTTCTCTCTCTCCCCCTGCATCACCCCATTGCAATCAGCAAGGCTTGCAAGCGGTCTCCCTTGTGGTGGCTCCATTCCCCGGATCTCCACAGAGGCCGCCCTTTTTGTGCATCTCCCCCTCTCGCCACAGTGACCACGGATGCTTCCCACCTCGGGTGGGGGGGGGGCATTTTGCGGGTCCAAGGCACGTGGAACGACTCAGAGACCTCCCTGCATATCAATGTTCTGGAAATGAGGGCGGTGCTCTTGGCGTTGCAAGCACTTCAAGCCTTCCTTCCCCTGGGAACAATTGCGATTCAGTCAGACAACATGTCGGTGGTCTGGTACATCAACAAACAGGGGGGAACCAGGTCTTACCCTTTATGTCGAGAAGCCATGAGAGTGTGGGAATGGGCGATCTCCACCAACCGCTTTCTCATCGCAACGCATATTCCGGGTCGGTCCAACATCCTTGCGGACAAGTTCAGTCGCACCATTTTCTCCCCATACGAGTGGTCTCTCAATGCTCAAGTAGCGGAACGTATCTTCGCACGGTGGGGGACTCCCTGTTGCAATCTCTTTGCTTCTCCCTTAAATGACAAGTGCAACAGTTTTTTCGCTCTAATCCCACCTCCAGGGGATTCCCAGAGAGACGCTCTGGTGCATGCTTGGCCTCCTGGTCTTCTTTACGCATACCCTCCTCTGCCTCTGATGCTCCAGGTGCTTCAGAAAGCCTCTCGGTTGGGGTGCAGAATGATCCTCATTGCCCCATTCTGGCCTCAACAGATCTGGTTCCCTTACCTAAGGTCTCATTCAGTGAATCCACCTTGGATTCTAGATCCCATTCCGGATCTGATATCACACCCATCGGACCTACCAACTCCGAACCTGGACAACCTAAAGCTGACTGCTTGGCTGCTCCAGTTCCACTCCTAATCGGGATTCCTGGTATCTCGTCCCCAGTTAAAGCCATTCTGGTAGCGGCTCATAAACCCTCTACCAGGCCAGTAAATGGAAGCGTTTCTCCATTTGGGCGGAGCGGCAAGGTCTAGATCCCTTCATGGTTCCCCTTCCTTTGGTTCTAGACTTCCTTACTACTCTCTTTAATGATGGCGCCAGTAGTTCTACGGTCAAAGTTCAGCTAGCGGCCATTTCTCATTACCATGTTGGTCATGACTCTGGGCCTCTTATGTCTGCCAAGTTTTGTAAAATCTTCCTAAAAGGCACCTTTTTGCTTAGACCCCCTGTCAAAGAGACGGTTCCCCCGTGGGATCTTTCTTTGGTTCTTCAGGCCTTGACCGCTCCCCCCTCGAGCCTGCGGCCACAGTAGATCTAAAATTCTTGTCTCTTAAGACTGCATTTTTAGTAGCCATTACCTCAGCTAAGAGAGTTTCTGAACTTCAAGCCCTGTCCATGAAACCGCCTTATTTGGTCTTCCATCCGGACCGGATGTGCCTCAGGATCAATCCCTCCTTTCTTCCTAAGGTAGCTTCGGAAGCGAACATTAATCAGTCCATCAACCTCCCTGTTTTCTTTCCTAGGTATCAAAGGTGAATACAAGCTGCATTCCTTGGATGTTCACAGGCAGCTTCGTTTTTATCTTAACAGGACAGCTGGTCATAGGCAGTCCGACCAATTGTTCATTTCCTTTGCCAAATTCAATCTGGGTAAGCCAATTTCCAAAGTTTCCTTGTCATGCTGGATTTCTCAGTGTATTCTGTTAGCTTACCAAGCTTCAGGGAGGCCCGCACTGGAGGGAGTCCGTGCTCATTCGACTCGGTCTGTCTCTACCTCAGCGGCCTTTAAGTCTAGGGTTCCTCTGGATGACATTTGTTCAGCAGCCACTTGGGCTTCATCTCATACCTTTATTTCTCATTACAAGCTGGACATCACGTCTAGAGGTAGAGCATCCTTTGGCTCCGCGGTGCTCCGGAATATCCTTCCATGATGGCCGCCCAAGATTCAGGTAGCTGGGGACTCTGTCCCACAGGTTGCTGACAAATGAATTCTCCTACTTCAGATTTAGAAGTTATGTACTTACCATAACGTTCCATCTGAGTAGGTGGATTCATTTGTCTGCAACCATCCCGCCCTCCTATCCCCCTGGCCTTGTTAGTTTCCTGCATAGGATGTGTTACCCTTTATTAGGGTAGTTGGTACAGGGCAAACTCGATCTGAGGTCATGTAGGGAGAGCAGGGCATTATAGGTGAGGGGAGGAGCTAGGAGCTCGGATCCATAGCTGGATAAACCATGCCGGTTCGGATCCAGTATTGGATCCATACCCACAGGTTGCAGACAAATGAATCCACCTACTCAGATGGAACGTTATGGTAAGTACATAACTTCTAAATACCCATTATGCAGAGAGGTCATGAGAGTGTGGGAATGGGTGATCTCTTCAAACTGCTTTCTGATTGCAAGGCACATTCTCAGGGAGACCAACATTCTTGCAGAAAGACTCAGCAGATCCATCCTGCATCCACATGAGTGGTCCATGAATCAGTCAGTAGCAGACCAAATATTTTGCCGATGGGGCCAAAACTTGCTGCTACCTTTATGCATCTCCCTTGAACACCAAATGCAGCAAGTATTTTGCACTGATCCCCCAAATGGGGAGCTTCCCAGGGATGCTCTAATACATGATTAGCCTCCAGGTCTCCTGTACACATACCCACCAATCCTGTTAATACCAAAAGTCCTACACAAAGCCAGCAGGTTAAAGAGCATTCTAATCCTCATAGCCCCCTTCTGGTCCTGTCAGGTATGGTTCACCTTCCTGCGGTCTCGCACCAAATATCCACCATGGATATAGGATCTGATTTCTCACCCGTCCGAACACCAATCACCCAATTTAAGATCCCTCAGACTAACTGCTTGGTTTCTCCACTTCCAGTGATTTTAAGAAAGTCCAGGTTGGCCTCCTCGTCTGAGAAATCATTCTTGCTTCTCAAAAGCCTTCTATTAAAAAGGTTTATAATAGCAAAGGGAAAAGATTTTCAGTGTGGGCATGAAACCAGAACATTGGGCCTTTTTCAGCTCCCATTTCAGTTATTCTGTTTTTCCTAAGCTCTCTTTTTTAGGATGGAGCCAGTTTGTCTACGATTAAGTTGCAGCTGGCAACAATTGCTAATTTTCACATCACAGATGATTCACATTCACTAACTTCACTTCCATCTCAACATCCAGGTTATGCAAGGCCTTCATGAAAGGAATATTCTTCTTAGGCCAGCTATTAAAGATCCTTCCCCTCCTTGGGATCTGAATTTGATTCTACAAGGCTTCATTCAGAGACCCTTTGGAAGACCGTTTTTCATGTGACCATTACTTCAGCCAAGAGGGTATCAGAACTACAGGCCTTGTCATCTAAACCGCTGTATACTTCCTTTTTCAAAGACAGAGTATCTCTAAGGGTGAATCCTTCTTTTATGCCTAAAGTGGCCACGTAGGCGAATATCATCCAGTCCATTCACCTTCCAGTTTTCTTTCCTAAATATTCTAACAAGGGTGAATATATGCTGCTCCTACTTGATGTTCACAGACAGTTGCATTTCTACCTGCACAGGACAAAGGAACATAGAAAATCTGAAGTAGCTATTCCATCTCCTTTTCTCTCCCAACAGATTAGGCCAAGTAGTGTCAAAAGTAACTCTAGCCAAATGGAGCACTAATTGCATTTCCACCATTTACTCCTTAAAAGGACTGCAGTTGCCCCGTTCACCAAAGGCCCACTCTACTAGGAAGATGTCTACTTCTTTGTACATTGTGGTTAAAACTTCTATTGATGTAATCTGTGCTGTGGAACCTGGTGTAAGTCACATCCCTTTGTTTCCCATTACAAGCTGTATATAGTTTCCAGAGATGGAGCATACTTTGGCTCCACTGTGCTCTGGCATATCCTTCCATAGAGATCACCCAGGGAAATCATGTAGCTGGGTACTCTGACCAAGTGGTGAGGAAGAATGAAATGGACATCAGATTTAGGAGTTATATACTTACCATAACTTGGTATCTGTGTTTTCCCATTTCATTCTTGTTCACATCCCACCCAACCTTCTCCCTTCTAGGAAGTCTAGAGGTATCTAGAGGAATATGAGCTCTGGATCTCTATCTTGAGTTCCAGTTGAGTGTATTGTTAGTGTTATTATTGTGTTCATATTTGTTATTTTCATTCCCTTTTCCACATTTTCTGAGGCAGTAAGCTTGATTTGAGGAGTTAGATGAAATGCAGGGCATTATGGGAGTGGGAGGACCTCAAGACTTGTAGCATCAGTCTTTTGGAATGTCTGGTTCAGATCCGATGTTGGATCCAAGGACGCAGTGGTGAGGAAGAATGAAATGGGACAACACAGATACCAAGTAATGGTAAGTACGTAACTCCTAATTTCTAGGCCTTATTAGGGTTTAAGCTGTTTCTATATTGTTAATTACACAGCTCAAATTATAAATTATCATATCACTGTTTAATAACTGTGAAGGTAAATTCTATCTAGTTATAATTATTATGGGGTTAGTTATGTTTTTTTTTCAGTTAGATCTGGGAAACAATCAGTGTTGATACAGCTGAGAGGAAGACACATTCTACAAGAACAGGACACATTATAATGCTACTTATATGATTTTAGGGACAATATTGATTCATTTTTAAGGACTAAAGGGTTGAGCATACCATGATTGTGAGTTAAGACCTAAAGACAGGCCTTCATTATATTTAAATGTATGTGGTATAAAGAGTTAGGGACTAAATGCAAACTTGTTTTGTTTATTAGAAAGGGGGAGACTCATGCATGACTTGAGAAGAGAAATAAGAACACCGAGGAATTTATAAGATATGTTAAATTTAGGATTGCTTGTAACTGGATAGACATTTGGGCGATACAGATAGCAACTGGATAGACGTTAGGGAGATACAGATAGAGATGACGCTGAAGAGAGGTCAGTTACAATAAAATATAGATTTTAAGGGGATATGGATACCAAAAGAGGCTAGAAACATTATGGTAGGGAAAGAGCAAACAGGGGAGCAGGGGAGAAGAGAATAGAGTGGCAGAAGAGTGGGTCACCCAATGCAAATAACTCTACTGTCATAGTTATGGCAGAGTGGGGGAAGACTATGCAAAGCACATTTTGCCAGTTGGAACAGAGACACAAGATGGTTATTGTGATTGTATAAATGTTCATAGTTCTTTTGGGTTAGGGGTATATGCATCCGTTTTGTAAACTTACTGGAACAGAGACTTTGCATGTACATAAAAGATATTCAAGTAAGGAAGGGGTAGATGTAAGGAAGGTATAGAAAGGAAGTATTGGAATAGAGGGAGAGGAAGAGGATTATGACACAGGAAGTGATTGATATAGTAAGTTGGAATGTGAATGGCCTCCAAGATAGAAACAAAATAGAGAGGATAATGAATTATGCAACAAGACTGAATCCACATGTCACTGGTCCCCAAGAAACAATTTAATGGTAGATGAATAAAATAAGATTAGAGTGAAGGAATATGAAGTTGTGGCTAGTGCAGCATGGGGACAGAAATGAAGAAGAAGGTAATCCTTATGAAGTGGACTTGGTGACCATTACAGTTAATTAGTAGAAAGGAAGATAATAAAGGTAGATCTGTTTAAATAAAAACAAGAATAGAGGGGAGTAAATGCATGATTTATATGCTGTATATATCCCCAGGGATTAAGTTCAATGTGCTCAGAAAGGTAATGATGCAGATGGGAAAATTTTAAGGGAGATGGGCAATATATATTTGGGGGATTGGAAGTTGACTGTTAGTAGAGATGAAGTTGACAAAGTCCCCAAGCAAACTAGATTTAATAGAGAATGGAAATATTTGAATAATCACATGATTTTAAAGGGGTTAGTGGACATCTGTAAGGTTGGACAAAAAGGTCATGGGGAGATATATATATGTTTTATTTGTACGGATGTAATACCTGGATCATGCTTGACGGGATAGATTACAAGGGAGCACTCATATTTAGTGGAGAGAATTGCTTCCAAACCACTCACATTGTTGGGTCATGCTTTGATCAGTATTTGGCTTAAATTACCTGTGAGCATAATCTTGAATATCAGTGGAGAATGGGAATAAAAGGTAAGAAAAAGCATGGGTTAAGGAATTGATAGGTACAGTAACAGAAGAACAGGAAGGTGAAGAACTTAGAAGTTGGAACAGAGTTAAAGAAATTTTCAGGGATAGGATAAGGGATAGAGTGAAACAGAGGGTGGGGCTTAGAGGAAAGATGATGGCGCTTTTGAGAGAATTATCTGTGATACAGAGATGCGAAAGGGAAAGGAAGGAAAGGTTGTGACTCAGAGAAAGAGAAATTAAGCAAAAGTTACAAGAATGAGAAGACAAATTTGGGAAAGGAAGATTGCAGTAAAGAAACTATTCTCTTATACTACCCCTAGAGCAATGAAAGCTTTAGTGGTGAAATTAAGACAACAGAAGGTGGAAAGTGGGATTTATCAGATTAAAAAGGACAAGAAGTAGTAGAAGTAAAATTGGATGGGATACTAGAGACATTTAAGTTGTATTATCAAGATTTTTACAGGGATGTGCAGAGGGAGGGAGTAGGATCAGATCAAGAGAAGCAGAGATGGCAGATCCCAGTTTAAAGGGAGGCAAAATGGTGGGAATAGGTTATATTAATTAATAGGATTTCGAGGGAAGAACTGGAAGAACCACACTAGAAATAATGACCAAGAGAAAAACTCCAGGTAGTGATTGGATTCCTATAGAATTTTGGGTGTTGAACAAGGGGGAGATGGTCTCTAGCTGGTTAGAGTTATTTAATAGCATTTTGAAAGGAGAAAGATCAGCAGAATTTTGGAAAAAGCTATAATATATGTGATACATAAAGAGGGATAGTACCCACTAAGTCCAAAATTGTACAGGCTCTTATCTGTAGTAAATCATGGTTATAAATATTTTATGCAGATTTTGGCAGGATGGTTAGAAATGATTGTATGTAAAAAAAGTATTAAGGACAACCAGACAGGTCAAAATATTTGTGACAGGGCATTGACATAATTAAAATATTGCTGATGTTGCAGGACGCTCATGAACTAGGAAAGGAATTAACTGAGATATCAATGAATGCAGTGAAGACCTTCTACAAAGTGGCTGGTTGTATGTGTTTGTTTTTGGAGAGTAGCAGATTTCCTGTGGATTGGGTTAGATTGAAGAAAGACATATATCAGAGCAAAGGCTAGAGTAAAGATCAGGGCAAGACTGTCAGATGAGTTTGCAATTAAAAGAGATACCAGACAGGGTGTCCCTGTCTCCTCTTTTGATTGCACTCTGTATAGAGCCCCTAGCAGAGACAATAAGAACATGAGGAATAAGGGGATACATTTGAGAAGAAAGAGAGAGGAAGACAGCATTATATGCTGATGATATCTTATTGACCGTAACTAATTATGGGCTAGATGAGAAGAAGTTGTGGTATTTGAGAGAAATTGTAGAATATTCAGACTTCCAAATCCCCCACTTCCCACTTCCTTACCTCATCATATCTTCCAGTAATCCTCCTTCCTACTATTCCTCATCATCTCTTCCACTGCCCTTCCTCTCTTATACTATTCCTTCTCCATCCCTTCTATATCATACTCTACTCTCTAGCATTTTTTTCCAACAGTCTAATGAACCCGAATCTTTGTGTCCTCTCAAACATGTTTATAACTGTACATTCAGTGGCACTATCTGAAATCTTGACCAAGCATTTACTTATTCTCATTACATCTGTTACCTGCATCCAACCCATCCCCTTGTATTATTAAGATAAGCTTATACTGTGATGTCAGTTATTTGATTTTAACAATGTTTCTCTTCACCCTGTGATGTATATAGTTCCTGTTTTTTAATTAATTTGCACTATTATGTGCTCACAATGTGATACATTTCAATTTGTATTAATCTATGTATCTCTTATACATCTCTTATGTTTCATTAAGTGTATAATTTCTTTTTAAAATTATTTTGTAATTTTGCAGTTTTGTAAATTTTGAAATTTGTCATTGGAGTGTTTTTCCCCAGGCCTCAGCTGAAAATGGGCTTTTTCCCAGTCGGACTATCCTGGTAAGCAAATGTGAAATAAATAAATAAATATAAAAATAATGTTTAGTGAGGGAAAAATGAGAGCAATACAGGTGAATGGAGCTCTGGGGAAGGAAAGGCAAAGGAAGGATGAGTTATGTGTGGATCAGACAAGATATCTGGGAATATGATTGACATATTGGGTGGAAACAACATTGGTAAGTACATTTGCCAGGATCTTTGATAAAGTGAGACTTCAGCTGTAGAAATGGCAGTACTAGTGTAAGACAAAGTCCAGAGAGTACAAGTGCTACAGTTGAGTGTTATACCACAGATTGAGTATGTAGCACAAGTGTTTTGGTTGCTCCCAGACAGTAAGTTTTTGAAACAAAATAAAGCAGGCAGTTAGATATATTGTGTGGGCATGAGAAAAGCCAAGAGTGAGTTGGGATAAGATGTTAATGGTGAAGGAGATAATAGGTCTAGGAATACCAGATTTGAAGATATGTTTTGGGGTATCGGTAGTAACTGATGTGTTAAGATTAGTAGATGAAGAATGCCATGTAGACTGGAAGAGGATGCTACAGGAAAAGGAAAGACAATGGAAGAGGGTAGGGGATATTATTACATTATTGTTGGAGTTTTCTATTGAGAGGCTGAGGACAGCTTGGTTTAAGGAAGTGCAAAAATTTTTAAAGATAGATGGACATTAGATATGATGAAATGGACAGAGAGGGTATTGAGGACAGGGGCACATTGAAAGATGAGCATAATAAGCTTATAGAGATGGAGGATCAGACAAAAGGAAGTGTGGTGTTGGTCCCAGATAGTAGAGTTTCAGGGAATTAAAATACTGGGAAGAAGTTCAACAACAGTATAATTTGAGGGAATAGATAAAGTGGGATTACTCAGAGGTGGTTAGTTGCTGGGGTAGAATGAGATGGGAGGTAAGAGAAGGAAAGAGGTTGCCAAGGTTGGTGCAAGAAAGAGAAAGTAGCAGGATAGAAGGAAGGAAGAGGGACCAGAGTGTTGTTAAAAGTTGGAAAAGAGTGGTGCTCTACCAAGATGTGTTAGTAAAGCTAGAAAATGCAAAATCTTTTCATGGAAATATTTGCATAAATATTTATATACATGGGACAGGTAAATGAGAATGATTCCTAGAATGGGGGGAGGAGAGTGTTGGATGTGCAAGGAGGAAAGGGGACATGGTGCATATTTTTTGTGCATGTAGGAAATCAAATGAATGTAAAAAAGACAGAGTTGGGATAGTAAAGACGTTGATTGGAGAATAGACTAAGTTGTGTCACAAGCTTTGGTTATTAGGTTATGATAAAAGGATTAAAGAGAAGAGCAAAGTGTTAGCAGGGAAACTACTGATATTGGGAAAGAAGGCAGTTTTGAAGAAATGGAAGGTGGAAGAGGAGCCCAGGGTATGGGAGGCAGCTGAGATGGGTGAAGAGTTGGAAAAGAGGGAGAGACAAGAGTCAAGAGATAGGGGAATTGAGAAACAAAAGCTAATTTTAGGGCTGTGGTTAGCGACATTGAGTACAGGCGAGGTGACATTTGGTTAGTATAAGTAAGATCGAAACTGGACTGGAAACAGACTAGATGTATGCAAAATAAGTGAAGGGGAGAAGGAGTAGAGGTGATCTACATAGGAATTGAGTGCAGGATGTCTGTAACTAATTTATACTTGAGTTAAGTTGCTTTAAAGAAAAATGGGAATGGAATGAGCGGCAAGAGGGATCTTGGTAAGGAGAGGTATAATTGGTCAGTATAAATTGATTTATTTTTAGTTGCATATTTGCATTGTTATTTATTATTATACTCTCTTGCATGTAAATGAAAATTGTTGGATTTGTGTTGCTATTATCAGAAGGAAATTCAATTTGTTCACCTCTATAGTGGTGTTGTAATTTAATAAAGAGTTCTCTAATAAAAAATGGGGAGACTTATGGGATTCAGTGGGATGCACATGTTGAGAAAATATGGCAATTTTCTCTGCTGTTTTATTCTTATGGTTAGCAAGATGCCAAGAAGTATTTATATTGTAAGATGTGTTATTTGACAGAACTTCAGTGTAAACTAACATTTTGGTTATGGACAAAATAGTGGGTAGTGAATTATTTATTTATTGTTCATTTTTTTCTGTTATGATTATTTCAGTTTGATAAGATAGATTTTTTTTTTAATTAATGGATGATGTTAAGTTGTCATTCTCGCCTTCATTCTTGCTGGATGGGATCAGAGCCGAACCTCGGCTCCGACTCGGCCTATACTATAGCTTGAGAGCTATTTTTACCGGGTCGAGGCAGCCCTATATCCCACAATACCATGCGCTAACTCCCCAGATCTCGTTTGCCGCTTCGCTACGAGGTTGTTTTTTTTTTTACCGGCTCAGGTTAGTAAGGAGTTTTACTTAATTAAACTAGTTTTCAGGTAGTTTTTTCCCAGTAGTTATCTTTGTCTAGGTCCCTACTGATTACCTTATTCTTGGACCCTTTCTTTTGTAGCCCTTCTTCCCTTATTTAGTTAATTTGTTATCTTGGGCCTACAGGCTTTACCTCAGTTTCCCCACCCCTTCCTATCTGTGTGTGTGGGTTTAGTCAGTTCCCTTAAATTGAGTGTGTGTGTGTGGACTGACTGTGTTTTTTACTGTGGTCAGAACTATGTCCAAAGACTCTAAGGTCTCGGGATTCAAGAAGTGTGACTCGTGCTGTCAGAAAATGTCTCTGACAGACGGTCACACTTCTTATGTCTATTGCTTGGGGCCTTTACACCTGCAGGACTCTTGTTCCGTTTGTCACGGATTTAGTTCAAGAGTCCTGCAGGAGAGGCGTAACAAGCTTATTCTAAGGGGCTTGTTAAAGCCTGATGACTCCCCGTCCAAGTCTGGTTCAGGGAAGTCATCAAAAACCGCCAAACCCTCGGCTCCAGCTTCTAAGTCGAGGGCTGGTGTTATTGAGATGGCTCCGACCTCGGTTCCGGCTGGCCCCGAGGCGAGCAAAGTGGTTTCCGCTCCGAAACCATCATCGGAGCCGACCCCAGCGCGTAAGCGCTCTAGGTCCCCCTCCCTAGAGTCCGTTAGATCGGCTCCGAGATCCCCTCTCTTGTCGGAGCGGAGTCATAGGACTCATTCATCGAGGTCATCTAGGCTTTCTGACCATGACATCGAGAGGGTGGTCAGTAGACTCATAAAATCTCAGGCACTGGCCCAAATGCTCCAGAGCCCATCTCACCAGACTGCGGCTCCTTCGATACAATTATCTATTTCTCCTCCGACTCATCACTCGAGCTCGGAGCCGGAGTTTCTCTGAACCGTGACCTTGCCTTCGTCAGAGCCGATACTTCCTCCTTCGGCTCTGGTGTCGTCGGCTCCGACCTCTTCATTGGTTCCGTCTGTGGAGAGGTCCGAGTGCCGAGACTTCATTGTCAGCTCCGAGGGGGTGAGTGGCATCGGACCCTTGTCCGACCCCGCTCTCCCTCTCGGAGCTTCTGCTCTGGTTAGTTCGGCCCCGACATCATTCTCGGAGCCTTCTCTGTCGGCTCCGGGGGTGGTTCCTGTCTATTCGGAGCCGGTGCTACCTTTGGTGTCTGATAGGGGAGCCTTCAAGGTGATGAGGAGTGTGCTGGACCCAGTGTCCACTCCAAGGTTAAGTTCTGCGGCTCCTCCCTCCATAGTGCCTGTTACGGTCTCTGGCCATTCTCTTGCACCTGTCAGCAGAGATCCACAGCGTGGGGTACCCACTTTGGGTGTCTCCTCCTCTTCCGAGGGCTCCCCTGAAGTTACAGGGGAACCCCGTAGGAAAAGAAAGTGCAAGAGGAAGCACATGGACTCCCCCGAGTCTGTCACGTCGGACACCGACTTGGATGAGTCGGAAGGTTCCCCCAGATCCCCCTCTGAGGATGTCTTCTTTTCAGACATCCTGGAAATCCTAAGACAGAGGGGAAATTGGTCCACTCTCAAACCTTCCGAGGACGAGTCGGTTTACCTTGACGCTTTTGGATCTCACCCTTCCACCTCCTGGGTGTCTCCCCCTTTCGACCCACTAATGGAGGTAGTGGCTAGAAAGGTGTGGGCAGCTCCTGATTCAATGGAACCTACCCCTAGGAGGCCTTCTAAATTTATTTCTGCACCAGATGATAAATCCTTTCTCACCAAAGGTGTTTCAGTTGATGCTATGGTGGTAGCAGCAGCCACTAAGAAGGAATTGGATGAGTCCAGGACCATGGACAGGTATGGCAAGCGGACCTTTGCTTCAGCGACCTTTTCTATGCGATCGCTGAACTATTTCTGTCATTTCACTCGCCTTCAAAGAGACTTGCTCAAAGAGCTGGGTGAAACGGTACAGGATCCTTCTGCTGCGGGGTTTAAGGACAAAATAAACTCTCAGCTGGCTACCCTGAACTCCATTGTTAACTCCTCCATGCGACTAATTTCTTATGCAGCTGATGGAGCGAGTAGGGCTGCTGGTACAGGCGTTGCGTTAAGACGTCACGCTTGGATGCGGCTCTGTAACTTTGCCGATCCCTTCAAGGCGTCCTTCACTAACACCCCCTTTGATGGTTCGGAATTGTTTGGACCTCAGGTGAAGAATACCCTCACCAGATGCGAGCAAGATGGTAAAACTCTCTCTGCTGTGGGAGTCCATTTTTCCTCGCCTTCTAGACCTTATCCTAAGGGACAGAAGGGGGGAAAGATGTGGTTCCGCAAACCACAGGGAGTCGCACCTGCCACACGTGGTGATTTTCCCCCTAGAGGCAGAGGGGGAAATAACAGACGCCGCCCCAGGGGCAGAGGAGGTCCTCAGAACCAGGGTTCTAGGGAATCTTTTCCTGATCAACCCTTTCAGCATCCCTGAGAAGCTGCCCGACTGTCCGCCTTCGGAGGCAGTCGGGGGAAGATTATCTCTGTACCCGGAAACCTGGCAATCCCTCTCCCAAGACACATGGGTACAGAAGATCATATCCGAGGGTTACAAAATCCCCTTTACCATCCCCCCGGTACAACCGCCAAAACCCCTACCAGATGTACCACCCACACAAAGGGGTCAGGCTTAGCTAGAAATAGAAAAGCTATTAGCAAAAACAGTCATCCAGGCAGTCCCAGCAGATCAGCTAGGGTCCGGAATTTACTCCAGGTTCTTTTTGGTATCCAAAAAGACAGGAGACTGGAGATCTATTTTGGATCTCAGCAGGTTAAACAAATCTGTGCTAAAGACAAAATTTCGGATGGTAACACTGCAGTCCATTCTACCCTTTTTAGGCAGAGACAACTGGATGTGCTCATTAGACCTCCAGGGCGCTTACTACCACATAAAGATACACAGACGCTCCAGGAGGTTTCTCCGCTTCTGGCTGGGAGTCAGTCATTTTCAATTCAGAGCCCTGCCCTTTGGTCTCACCACAGCCCCCCGGGTGCTCACCAAATGTTTGGCAGTGGTCACGGCTCACCTGAGACAGAAAGGATTCCAGGTGTTTCCATACTTAGACGACTGGCTCATTTCCGCTACCACCAAACACGATCTCATAATGGCCAGGGATTACACTATTCAGCTTTGCAACAGTCTGGGTATTTCTATAAATTTTACAAAGTCCTCCTTGTTGCCTTGTCAATGTATAAACTTTATAGGCGCCGTATTAAACACCACAGAAATGTCTGCAACACTACCACCCCAGAGAGTGGCAGACATAAGGTGGAATGTTCAGACCCTGTTTCAGCCCAACAAAGTCCAGGTCAACCGAGTATTGAAAGTGTTGGGCCTCATGGTGGCGGCGATTCTTCTACTTCCATTAGCCCACTTCCACATGAGGCTCCTTCAGTGGATGCTCTTTTCTCAGTGGTCTTTTCAACGGCTACCAATGACCCGCAACATTTGGATAACCCCATCTTGCAAGAAACATCTCTCCTGGTGGATGGTTTCCCCTCAGCTTTTTCAGGGCAGACCCTTTGTTCTCCCCCTTCCAGTTGCCACTGTCACAACGGATGCCTCCCTGATTGGGTGGGGGGGCATTATCAGGGCAGGACGGTCCAGGGCACTTGGCAACAGTCAGAATGCCACCTGCACAAAAATGTCCTGGAGATGAGGGCGGTGCTTTTGACGTTGCAAGCCCTTCAGAGCTCTCTTCCCACGGGGACTATAGCAATTCAGACGGACAATATGTCTGTGGTGTGGTACATAAACAAGCAGGGCGGAACAAAGTCCTATCCCCTCTGTCGAGAAGCACTCAGACTTTGGCAATGGGCGATTTCATCTCAACGGTTTCTGATAGCAACTCACATCCCCGGGAAGTCCAACGTCATAGCAGACAGATTGAGCAGAACTATCCTCATGCCTCACGAGTGGTCTCTAAATCAAGCGGTAGCAGACTGAATCTTTCGGAAGTGGGGTCAGCCTTGCTGCGACCTTTTTGCAATGCCCCAAAACAGCAAGTGCCTCGACTTCTTCACACTTTTTCCTCTGCCAGGCCAACCCCTCAGAGACGCTCTTGTTCACGTTTGGCCCCGGGGTCTTCTCTATGCTTTTCCTCCTTTTCCATTGATCCCGCAATTAATTCAGAAAGCAATCGCATTGAGATCCAAAATGATCCTCATTGCCTCATTTTGGCCTTGACAAGTTTCGTTCCCGTTCCTGCACAAATACCTACTGGAACAGCCTTGGCATCTGGAACCCCTTCCGGATCTATTGACCCACCTCACGGGCAAACTGCATCAGTCTCTACATTCCATCAACCTCACAGCTTGGTTGCTTCACTTCCAGCCATAGCCAGGCTTCCCCTCATCTCTCCTCCTGTTCGTGATATCATTCTGGCCTCCCATAGCCTTGTCTGTCCGTCCTCCTTATTTGGTTTTTCATAAAGACAGAATAACTCTCAGAACAAACCCTTCCTTCCTTCCAAAAGTGCTATCGGAAGCAAATTTAAATCATTCTATTGACTTACCTGTCTTTTTCCCATACTATACCAACAGAGCTGAACAAAAATTACATTCATTAGATGTTCATTGCCAATTACGGTATTACCTAGACAGGACAAAACAATTCAGAAAATCAGATCAGCTCTTTCTCTCTTATGCGGCAGGGAAGAAAGGGCTTCCGGTTTCGAAAGTTACCCTTTCTTTCCAGATGGCTGACATCTATTATTACCTTGGTCTATGAGTTGAGGCACAGGTAACTTCCCTCTAGGCCTAAGGCTCATTCAACCAGGGCTCTATCTACTTCAACGGTGTTTCAAGCAAGGTTACCACTAGATGCCATTTGTGCAGTGGCTACATGGGCTTCCAAACATACTTTTATTGCTCATTGCAAGCTTGACTTAGCCTCCAGAAATAGAGCTGATTTTGGTTCCACTGTACTCAGGAGTCTGTTTCATTGAGCCACCCGGGACTAAGATGCTAGGGACGCTGTCCCATCCAGCAAGAATGAAGGTGAGAATGACAACTTAACATTAAGAAGTTATGTCTTACCATAACGTTCCATGTTAGTTGTCTTCTTCTCGCCTTCTTTCTTGCGTCCCTCCCTCCTGCCCCCTAGCCTGGACAGACTCGAGATTGAGTCCTTCCTTTTTGGGGATACAGTATGTTGCGTCTTTTCCTGGTATCCTTAGTGTTACTATCAGGTAATCTTCTAATAAAGAGGGTTATAATTTTTTATTACAAGATTGTGCTTATACTATGTCTTAGCTTCCAAACGAGATCTGGGGAGTTAGCGCATGGTATTGTGGGATATAGGGCTGCCTCGAGCCGGTAAAAATAGCTCTCGAGCTATAGTATAGGCCGAGTCGGAGCCGAGGTTCGGCTCCGATCCCATCCAGCAAGAAAGAAGGCGAGAAGAAGACAACTAACATGGAATGTTATGGTAAGACATAACTTCTTATTATTTATTACTTATGATTTTGTAATAAAGAACTACTCTTTTTTGGTAACTGCCATGGGATCTTTAATTTCACTGAGCTACCACAAGGACCTTGATTTAATGTCTCATCCAAAGGGCAACACACTCAGAAGTGCAAAACTAGAATGGGTATAGCCACTGGCATCAGTCACCATCCTGGCAAGCTCATGCCAAACATCCACCTTCCACAAGGGCCCATCATGTTACCCTTGCGGATGTTTCTGAAAATCCCTGTGAAGGAAGAACAAGAAAATCCTGCAGTTTCTGACACCATAATGGAGTTCTGCATTTCATAGTGCCTGAAGTAGTCATGGCCACTCAGCCAGATAGCCTCAAGTGCAAGGACATGTTTTAGATCACATTTGATGCAACATTACTCAGCATGGTGGCACTACCTTATCTCACCACTACTGCACTATGGGGGTAGGAATGAATATATATTTGGACTAGAACTTGTAAACATGTATGCATGAGCGTATTGATTACATGCCTCATGATCACCATGAAATGCATGGCTACCGCCAGCATGAGGCATAACAGCAGTGTAATGTGGTAGATTCAGAAACAGTAGTACTAAGTAGCATTTTTAGCATAATCACCATATTAATTGTCCTTTATTACTGCAATATAAAGTGCCTGCACCATTTTGTACCACTACCACTCAATTTCATACAGTTGCAGAACACAGGAACTGCAAACAAGAGTCTCTGTTGTACTATGCATGTCAAAGAAGATATGGATGTATATGTGTGGGAGGGCAGTGGTGTTATATGCATTCCTATTTTCACTCTGTGCAGTGGTGGAGGGAGGGGTCAGCAGCATCTACCATAACAAAGGCCCTTGTAGAGTTACAGGCTGAACACACAGCCTCACTGGGGCATGATGGACAGCTTCTGTTTGAGAGTCACTTGTTTGCTATACCTGTATCCCCAGCACAAACAGCATCTGAAATACATGCCACGTCTGAGTTGTCCTTGCCCATTACAAGGAACAGATACAGATGAGGGTGAGGCACCTCCATAACTCCAGGTCATTCCCTGAAATGGCTGTAACACTTCACATTAGCCATCAGATGTTCATGTCAGTGATCCAAGAACAATGACCTGATCCAAGAACAATTTAATGCAAATCACAGCATGGTATGGAGAGTTGTTGTGTTCAATGTATTCTGGAATGGCATGCAATAAGTGTGTAGTGCCATGGAGTATAGAGATAGGCAGCAGACAGAATTGCTGAGGTCACTGGTGGAAAATGCTGTGAAGATTGCAATGCCTCTCTTGAAATATTAAGGCAATGGAAGCATCCCTTGAATAAGCCATACACCTGCTCCATTATAGTATGTGTTCAGCATGTGTTGCATTATAGACCATTCTGTGCATGGTCTGGAATTTGTAGATGGATATATCCAACCAAGGCTGTAATGCATAGCTGGAATTATCTGCAGCACACAAAAAACAACATATTATATGTAGCCTGTGCCCTGCTTTCATGTTACCTGTGTATGTAGACCTATCTAGCCTTTGAGTGCATCTACCAGCTAGGTGAATCTGTGGGAAACTCTCACACTGGAACATTGTGAGAATCATGGGAACTGCCCAAGTTGTGCACAAAAAATGTCCTGTGCATTACAAATCATGATTTACCACACTCTCTCTGGAACAGATGGGGTCTTGATGGCAATGCATGTGCAATGATTTGTTCCCAGGACCTCAGAGAAATGGGTGGTGTCATAAATGCAAACACCACAGTGATTTTCACCTTTGCAATCCCAAGGAGCCAGATATGCTCCTCCACATGCTGCATCATAATTTCAAGGAACTAGTTCAAGAATTATGAACTGGACTGCTAAAATAGCTGCACAGTAATCAACAGCTTAAATTCAGCTCTCCCAGTATGAAAAAAGAAACTGAAAGACAAGGGCCAGAAACTTAGATGTGAGAGTGTTCAATCTCGCCTTTGTTCTTACACATGGGTTCGGAGCCGATCCTCGGCTCCGTGCCGGCCGACTGCAAGCTCTGCATCGAGAAGAAGCTCGAGGACATCTAATACCCACAATCCCCCTCTGCCTTTACCTCAGATCTAGTTTGCCGCTGCTGCATTCGCATCGCTGGAGGCTAGCTCGAGGGTTTTTCAGATAAGATTTAACTTTCTTGTTGTTAAATTTTCAAGAGAACTTGTTTAAAACACTAGTTATAGTATTTAGTGTATGGTGTGTGTGTAGAGTGAAATTCTCGGTACCGTTAACTTAGTTTAAATTCTTTAACTGGTATAGAGTTTTTCGGGGCCTACCACCCCTACTTGGATTGACAAACGGACTGACATATCTACCGGATTTGACCTTTTTTTCTCTGGAATTGACTGTTACTGGACTTGACTTTTTTCTCTTACCTCAAAATGTCTGAGAAAATAAAATCTGGATTCAAACGTTGCCAGTGTGGCCAAAAGATGTCGGTCACGGACAACCACAGTTCCTGTGTCTACTGCCTTGGCCCTCTCCACTTACAAGAGGACTGTTCTATTTGTCACTCTTTTAGTGGGAGGGTCATGACAGATAGGCGCAGGAAACTGATGGACAGAGGATTGTTGAAACCCTCTTTCCAGGAGGCTCTGGATGCTTCAGACCAGGCATCCAAATCCTCGAAGGAATCGAAGACGTCGGAGCCCAAGTCATCGGCTCCGAGCTCTTCGGGTAAAGTTAGATCACCGGTTCCACAGACTTCGGGGCCGAGTGTTCAACTGTTGGCAGTTTCCGAGCCTCGAGTCTTGGAACCGGTGACGGAGCTCCCTCCACCGACTCTGTTGAGGTCGGCTCCGTCTTTGATCCCTTCGACTCGTTCTTCCAGGCCCCTTTCCGACACCGATGTGGACCGTGTGGTGCAGAAATTGATGGAGCATACGGCCCTATCCAAGCTTATCTCGGTCTCCTCTCAGTTGATGTCGAGACTTGAAGGCCTGCCACTATCTCCATCTGTTCCTCCTCCGAGACCTGTCCAGTCTTCGGAGCCGGAAGAAGCTGAACTGATGATTGTGGAGCCCTCGGTGCCAGAACCGTCTTTTTCTCGGTCGGCACCGTTCACCTCGACTCCATCCGATCCGGTACTGGAGTCTCGGGGCCGAAGATCCATCCTTGGTTCCGGGACCGAGAGTCGGACCGATGTTTCGGTTCCGACGCTCCCTCTCGGGGCCTCGGCGCGGATCGACTCGGTTCCGTCCTCGGGGTCGGTGCCTTCGGTTCCTGTTTCGGGGATTCTTCCCATTTCTTCGGAACCGGGAGATACCTCGACTCGGGACCCGGGGGCCTTCGACCTCATGAGGAAGGTGTTGTCTACCCAGACAACCACATCAGCAGGAACAGCTTCTCCTCCCCACAAAGGACCGTTATCCTCCTCTGCACCCACGGCCACGTCCAAGCGTCGGGCACCAGTGTCTCAGCCACCCCTGGAGGGTGCCCCCTCTTCCTCGGAGGCTTCTTCGGATGCTCCCCACGAAGAAGTCCCTAGGAAAAGATTGTGTAAGAGGAGACACTTGGATTCTCCACAAGAATCCTTGACATCTGATACTGACTTAGATGAGTCAGAAGGGTCCCCTAAGTCACCTTCAGAAGATGTCTCTTTTTCTGACATCTTGGAGATCCTAAAACAGAGAGGTGACTGGCAAGCCCTCCCCCCTTCTGAGGATGAGTCAGTTTTGCTGAAGGCATTTGGTGCTCGCCCTTCCTCCTCCTGGGTCACTCCGCCCTTCGATGAGTTAATGGAGTTGATTGCTCGAAGGGCGTGGGAGACACCTGACACGGTGGAACCAGTCCCTAGGAAGCCAAATAAGTACATTACGGCACCACAGGACAAGGCTTACCTCACCAAAGGAGTTCCAGTAGACGCCATGGTGGTGGCAGCGGCCACGAAAAAGGAGATGTCGGAGTCTTCCTCATCTGTCCATCCGCCTAACAAAGATTCTAGGACCATGGACAGATACGGGAAGCGCATTTTCAGTTCAGCGGCTTTCTCTATGCGTTCCCTGAACTATTTGACTCATTTTACACGTTTACAGAGGGATCTAGTCAAAGAGTTGGGAAATACCCTCCAGGGTACTACAGATGCTGCTGTTTCAGAGAAAGTTACAGCGCATCTCAACACCCTTACATCCATTGTAAACTCGTCCATGAGGCTGATATCCTATGCAGCCGAAGGATCGAGTAGGGCAGCGGCTTCAGCGATTGCTCTTCGTAGGCAATCCTGGATGTGCTTATGTTCGTTTGCGGAAGCCTTCAAGTCTTCCTTTACTAACGCCCCATTTGATGGAGCCACACTTTTTGGCCCTAAAGTAAAGGAGAGCCTTACCCGGTGTGAACAGGAGGGAAAGACTCTGTCTGCTGTCGGAGTCCGTTTTTCCACCCCTTCCAGACCGTACCCCAAAGGGCAACGTGGTGGGAAAATGTGGTTTCGAAAACCCCAAGGATCTTTCCCAAACACACAGGGTGATGCCCGCTCTAGAGGCAGAGGGGGGGGGCAGAGGTGGAAGACGCCGCCCTGGCGGCAGAGGGGGTCCGCAAAACCAAGGTGACAGGGATAACCTCCTGGCAAACCTTTTCAGCACTCCTGAGAGGAGGCCCGACTGTCCTGCTCTGGAGGCAGTCGGGGTCGCCAGCTTTATACCCTCAGGCCTGGCAAAACCTTTCTTCAGACAATTGGGTAAAAGCATTGTTACCAGAGGTTACAAAATCCCATTTCTATCCACACCCATTCCAAAGAGAACTCCCAGATGTACCACCCCATCTGCGAGACCCAGCAGCTACAGAAATTTCAAAGCTGCTAGAAAAAAAGAGTCATCCAACCAGTCCCAGCGGACCAAATAGGATTCGAACTTACTCAAGGTTCTTTTAGTTCCAAAGAAAACAGGGGACTGGAGGCCGATTCTGGACCTAAGCCATCTCAACACCTTTGTCAAGAAGGAAAAGTTCCGAATGGTCACGCTTCAATCGATCCTTCCATTCTTACAGAAGGACGACTGGATGTGCTCGATAGATCTGAAGGACGCATACTACCACATCAAAATGGCCAGGGCGTCCAGGGATCATTTGCGCTTCCGGCTGGGAGCCAGTCACTATCAGTTTCGAGCCCTGCCCTTTGGTCTGACTACAGCCCCCAGGGTCTTCACCAAATGCATGGCAGTGGTAGCGTCTCATCTGAGGCGCCTAGGATTCCAGGTGTTTCCGTATCTGGACGACTGGCTCCTGTCTGCCACCACCAGGCGTCAACTGATACAAGCCAGGGATTACACCCTACAACTTTGTACACACCTTGGAATTTCAGTAAATTTCGAAAAATCTTTGCTACAACCATCACAGCATATCTTATTCATAGAAGCGGAATTAGATATGCATCATTTAGTTCTAAAACTTCCTACAGAAAGAATAGTAGCACTTCAAATCAACATTTCCCTTCTGCTGTCGTCCAGAAAGTCACCGGCAAAAATTGTTCTGAAAGTCTTGGGTCTCATGGCAGCTTCTCTCATTGCGATACCATTGGGAAGACTGCACATGAGAGTGCTACAATGGCTTCTGTTTGCACAATGGTCATTCCAACAACTTCCACTGACTCACGAAATATTGATAACGAAAACATGCAAATCACACCTAATGTGGTGGTTACAGACTTGCAACCTATCCAGCGGAAGACCATTTGTGCTACCCGCACCGTCAGCGACGATAACCACGGACGCTTCCTGATAGGGTGGGGGCATCTTTCAGGGACAGACAGTCCAAGGCGAATGGACCAATCTGGAGTACAATCTGCACATCAATGTTCTGGAGTTGAGGGCAGTGTTTTTGGTGTTGCAACACTTTGCTCCCCTTCTTCCTCCAGGGACCATTGCAGTTCAGACAGACAACATGTCCGTAGTCTGGTACATAAACAAGCAAGGGGGAACCAGGTCTTACCAACTATGCAGAGAGGCCATGAGAATTTGGCAATGGGCAGAGTCCACTGGTCGCTTTCTGATCGCAACGCACATCCCGGGGTCATCCAACGTCATAGCCGACAGGCTGAGCAGGGCAATACTATTGCCTCACGAGTGGTCCCTCAAACAGTCAGTTGCGAGAAGGATTTTTCGCAAATGGGGCCAGCCTACCTGCGATCTGTTTGCGTCTCCAATGAACGCCAAATGCAGGAGCTACTTTGCCCTATTACTCCCTCCAGGGGAAGTCCCCAGGGACGCTGGTGCACGATTGGCCGCCGGGTCTCCTATATTCTTTTCCTGCATCTCCCCTGATTGCAAAGCTTCTACAGAAAGCCAACAACGTTCAGAGGACTATTATTCTCATTGCGCCGTTCTGGCCTCGTCAAATTTGGTTCCCCTTTCTATTGCATCACCGCATTCGGGGACGTTGGATGCTAGACCCAGAGCCAGATCTACTGACTCACTCGTCAGGAGCTCCTCACCCATCCCTGGAATCTGTCCATCTAGCAGCTTGGCTGCTCCGCTTCCTTTAGCCAGGTCGGTTCCCCTTACATCGGCGTTCAAGATATTTTAGTAGCTTCTCATAAAGTTTCCACTACAAAGACTTACACCAGTAAGTGCAAACGTTTTGTCTTTTGCCGGAAGTCACATCATTTGGACCCTGTTAGAGCTCCGTTAAACAAGGTTTTAGAGTTCTTGACTGAACTATTTCATGAAGGAGCTTCCCCGGCTACTTTAAGAGTACAGTTAGCTGCCATTTCTAACTATCATGTAGAGGAATGTGGTGCACCTATTATGGCTCACAGACTTTGTAAAGCCTTTTTAAAAGGTTCTTTTCATATCAGACCACCAGTCAGAAGTCCGACATCACCGTGGAATTTAAACCTGTTGCTCTCTAAATTGATGTTGCCACCCTTTGAACCAGCCTCAAGTTGCACATTGAAATTTTTGTCATGGAAAACTTTATTTCTAGTGGCCATTACATCTGCTAGACGAGTGTCTGAGCTTCAGGCCCTTTCTGTCAAACATCCTTATTTAATATTTCATTCTGACAAAGTATCCCTACGCACTAATCCATCCTTTCTCCCCAAAGTTTGTTCTTCTAGTAATATTAATCAGTCCATTGAATTACCCACCTTCTTTAAGAACCACTCTAATAAATTGGAGTATATGTTGCACAAACTGGACGTCCATAGACAACTCAGATTTTATTTGGATAGAACAAAAGATCACAGGAAATCTGATCAACTATTTGTAGCTTTTGCTGACAGCAGAAAGGGTCTTGCAGTTACAAACGAACTCTTTCTAAATGGCTAACTGACTGTATCACATATGTTTATGAAGCCTCTGACCAAACATTATCAGCAAAACCCAAAGGACATTCCACCAGATCAGTTTCTACATCTTTGGCTCACGCAGCTCGCTTACCACTAGACACTATTTGTGCGGCTGCTACTTGGGCTAAACCACATACATTTATTTCTCATTACAAAGTGGACAGGGTTTCTAGGGATAGGGCAACCTTTGGTTCCACTGTGCTCAAGAACGTTCTCCCTTGAGTTCCGCAGGATCATGGAGGTACGGACGCTTCCCATGTGTAAGAACAAAGCGAGATTGAACACTCTCACATAAAGAAGTTATGTCCTTACCATAACGTTCCATGTGGAGTGTTCATCTCGCCTGGTTATTACTCCCACCCTCCCACCCTTAGGAAGAACGTTCGATTTGGTGCCTGGTCTGGAGTATTCTCCTTCTGCTGTTGCAGTATTAGTGTTACTATCATACCCTTGGTATGTTTGTATATATGTACTTTTATGTATATAGTTTGGCATATGTGCGTGCTTTATGTCTGGTTTGCTTGCAAACTAGATCTGAGGTAAAGGCAGAGGGGGATTGTGGGTATTAGATGTCCTCGAGCTTCTTCTCAATGCAGAGCTTGCAGTCGGCCGGCACGGAGCCGAGGATCGGCTCCGAACCCATGTGTAATAACCAAGGCGAGATGAACACTCCACATGGAACGTTATGGTAAGGACATAACTTCTTTTTACTGTTAGTAAATTCAGTTACTGGCTAGTAAATACACTACATGGATGCCAGCAAATAATCTAAGAGAGCCTGAAAGAAAATTAACTAGAAACGGTGAAGAGAAAACAGTGACTGAGAAGAATCCTGCAGCTGTTCAGCAAAAAGCAGTTCAAGCTCCAGCTTTGGTGCAAGACGTATCTTCCAATAATCTAGAGAAAAAATAAAAAAAAAAATCTTCTCAGAACTGATTAAAATAAATGAAACACTGAAGGTGGATATCGACTCAAACAATGAAAGGCTGGAAAAAATGAAAGAAGCTTTAAACAGTCAGATGAGCTGATAAAACTCCAAATATCAGAGGGCAAAATGAAGAAAAAGCTGGTTGAGTGTGAGACTACTCAAGAAGAGATGTTTAAAAAATGGTAGAATTAGAGGACAGAGCACATAGGCAAAATCTAATATTTTCTGCTGTACCAGAGAAACCAGAAGGAACATATTGCATTAATTTTATGAAGGCACAAGAAGGCAACTGGACTGGTATTCTAGAGCAGGGAATGTTAATTGAAAGTGCACACCAAGTTATGTTGCCATGAAAAAAACAGCCAAGACCTGTATTAGTAAAGATGCAAACCTACCAGCAGATATAAATGGTTCTAACAAAACTATGGCAAAAGGTTAGAGTGTTAAAAGTTGGAGACATTAGAGTGTTTGTGGAAAGTGATTATTCACTGTAGACCAGGCAGAAGAGGAACAGATTTATTCCAGCAATCAAGGAATGTTGAGAAGCAGGTGTGAGATTCAAGCTGCTGTGTCCAGCTGTCTTCAGAATATTTTTTCCTGGACAATCATAGTCATTTTTGAGGTGGGGATGGGTTGCAAAAGTACATAAATCATAATATATGTAGAGTTGATACATTTTCTCTTACTTTCGCATAGGCGAATGTTGGGATTAAGACCCTTGGCTTAATCTAATAAGTTTTAAGTGGAAACAAGAAAATAAGAGAATCAATGAAAGCTTCCCTTTAGCAATAAATGTTTCATCTTGTCTTTAGAAGCCTGTAACCTTTTTCTCTTATGTTTCCATGGAGACAAGGTGACTATAGTGCAATAAAGAAAAAGCTAAATCACTGTTTCTTCAAGGCTAAAATTTAATGTTTTGAAAGCACGCAAGTTGTTTTTTTTTTCACATCTAGGGGGGGAGTAAAGATAAAAAAGAACCAACACCAATTAGTGTAAATAGAAGCACAGGTATGAACATGAATCTTAACATGTATAACCTGAAATTTAGAATAGTTAAAGCATGTGTTTGCAGCTGTCTATTTGGGACAGTTGTTCCTTATAGGAAGGTTAAACGTCATTTTTGATACTGTTTTGTGTGTTTGTATTACGTTAACAGCTTATGAGTGTGTTGTAGGGGGTTCCTATCACATAGTCAAACTTATACACGTTTGAACTTTATATGGTCAAGAACATAAGTTCGAACTTGTACAAGTTTGAGCATGTCAATGGAAATCTCCGTAAGGGGAGGTTTCCGTTCTGTTGAATGAGGTGCGATCTCAGAGTTGGTATATTTAAGTAGCGGGGGGGTGCAGGGGGGGGCTTGCCACCCTGCTTACAACAGTTTATTTTGTTTTTCCTTATTCTTTTTTTTATTATTCATAGTCGAAGTTTTGTAACTTCGAACGGAATTGTCCATAAATTTTGTGTTAGTAGTTCTAAAACTTCGATTATGTGATATAGACCCTGTTCTGGAGTGTGCTTTGTTTTTTTTTGTTTGTGGTGTTGTCATTAAATCAAAAGTCTTCTAAAGTGTGACATAGGTTCCAAAATTGATGATAAGAAACATTGTATAAAGGATCAACCTACCAACCATTTGTGGGTGCATGTATCACAAAAGCTGGGAATAGACATTTAAAAAAGCTATCATATATAATAGGTGGGAATAATGTCTTCTTATCATAATGGTGACACTTTCCATATTATCTTGGAATGTGAATGTGCTTGCATGTATATAAAAAAGAAAAGAATGTTTAATTATATGAAGAAATTCAGAGTCCATATAGCAGTGCTCAGAGACATTTGGAAAGAAATGAGCATGTGAATTTGATAAAGAAATGATTTCAGGGTGGATATTCAACAGAATATCAGAGACAAAGGAAACGATGAGTGCTTATATTAATTGCAAGAGACGTTCCAACAGTGATAGAAGAGGGGGGAAAAAGATAATAATGGCAGATTTGTGATAGTAAGAGTCTACTGTCAAGGATGAGGGCTACACTGGCATGTATTTATATTCAACCTAAAGCTGCTATTATGGAACTTAAAAAGATAGGCAAAATTAGCTTTCAGCAGAGAATATTACTTATAGGTGGGGACTGGAATTTGATTTGTAATATTGAGGATGTATCTAGGGGAGCTAGAAGGGAGCATGTAGCAAAAGATGGTAGGCTTCTGAAGAACTTTATAAAAAATTTTGATGTGAAGTTGTTCAATCTCGCCATTCATTCTTTACTGATGGGTTCTGAGCCGATCCCTCAGCTCCGACATGGCCAATTGCAAAGCTCGAGGTCTTCAAATAGCTCGAGGCCAAGTTCCTATCCCATGATGCACCCAACATTACCTCAGATCATGTTTGCCGCTGCAATAGATCAGAGGTTCTGCATTAGCTTGGGCCAGTAAAACTGTTTTTCTACTTATTACTTACTAATATTTTCATATTAGATAGTTTAGATAGTTTCTTAAAACTCTTTATAATGTGTGTTACTGTATTTTAGTCCCTTCCCTTAGTGTGTTTAAAAACTTTCTTGTTGGCCTCTTGTTTTTAGGCCTAGTTTAACTCTTTGCTAGTTATTAGAGTGTGCTTAGTCAGTGACCTTTTGTCACAAATTTTTGCTAAGATCTTATTTAGTGTGTAGTTTTTCTTTGTAGCCTTTAGTTTTTTTAGGAAAGGCTTAAATTTATAATTACTGTTAGAGTTGTATAGTTAACAGTAATTTTGTTGACTGGATTTTCTTATGATATTTAGACAGTGTGTTACATCTTAGCAGCTATCTTCCCTTTTTTTGCATAGCCTGCTCTTATTGTGTGTTAGAAAGTTGTGGTGACTGGAAAGGCTTTTCCTGTCACATTTATATCTACATTTATATTTACATTTGCGTGTGTGTGTGTGTGTGTGTGTGATTTAGCCTGATTTTATTAAGGCTTTTGGTAGTTAATTACTGTTGGAATTGTGTTGTGTGACAGTAATTTTTCTCCAAGATTCCCAGTGGCTGACCAAGACAAGCACCCCAAATCTGGTTTTAAGAAGTGCCCAAAGATGTCTGTTACAGACAGCCACATAAATTATGTATACTGTCTAGGAGCCCTGCATTTGCAAGACAGCTGTGCTATTTGTCATTCCTTCTCCTCAAGAGTCCTGCAGGAAAGGAAGAAAAAACTTGTTGACAGAGGGTTGTTGAAACCTTTGTTTCAAGAAGCTTTGAGTGACCATGATGGATCCAGCATGTCCTCAAAGTCTTCCAAGACTTCGGACTCAAAAGAATCTAAGAAATCTTCGACTTCGGCTTCACTGCCATCAGAACCGACAGTCTTTACTTTTCGGAGCTGGTCCCCAGTCTTGGAACCAGTGTCCGAAGCCCCAAAGAGTCCATTACTGCAGTCGGTACCACTTTCGGTGTGCTCTTCTCGGTCCTCTATCAACCTTTCAAATCTGGACGTGGATCATGTGGTGCAGAAGCTGTTATTGGCACTGGCCTTGGCAAAAATTTTATCAGCTTCGACCCAGTTGGCTTAGGGGCTGAAGGCCATTACACCAGCCCAATCTATTCCTCCTCCAAGCCATGCTGGTCCTTTGGAGCTGAAAGGGTTGGACCTGTTGATAGTGGAACCCTTGGAGCTGACACCTGCTCCAGTGTCTTCAGCTCCATGCACTGTGATGTCCTCGGTGCCGATCAAGGAGTCTAGGAGCCGACACTCTCTGGTCGGGTCCGGGGAGGATAGTCGGACTGACTTGTCGGTTCCGACTCTGCCTCTCGAGGCTTCAGCTCGGATGAGCCTGCTATCCTGGTGCTGGAGGTATCGATGGTGTCTTCAGATCCATCAGTTCCCTTGCATCGGAGCAGAGGTGCTTTCGATGCTATGAGGAAATACATGTCTCCTAAGACATCCTCGACCTCAGGTCTGGCTTCCTCCTCTTCGAAAGCACCTGTGTCTGCTTCTGCATCACACATCCTGACCAAGCATAGAGACCCAGAGCTTCAGGAAGCCCATTGGGTGGCCCTTACTCTTCCGGGACCTCTCCAGAACCTACCACTGATGAGGCTCCAAGGAAGAGGTTGTGTAAGAGGAAACATCTAGACTCCCCTCAGGAGTCTCTAACATCGGATACTGACTTCGATGAGTCAGTAGGGTCCCCACAGTCCCTCTCTGAAGATATCTCATTTGCTGAGATACTTGAAATCCTTAGGCAGAGGGGTGACTGGCAGTCCAAAAGCCCTACTGAGGATGATTCAGTTCTCCTGAAGGCTTTTGGGTCTCAGCCCTCCACCTCTTGGTTGTCTCCGTCCTTCGATGAGCTGATGCAGCTGGTCTCTTGAAGGGCATGGGAGTCTCTGGATACTATGGACCCTGTCCCTAGGAGGCCTAATAAGTTCATTTCTCCCCCCCTTGACAAATCATTTTTAACAAAAGGTGTGCCAGTCGATGCCGTGGTGATGGCGGCAGTCACCAAAAAGGAAAGGTCTGCGACTTCCTCATCTATCCATCTTTCTGACAGAGACTCCAGGATCATGGATAGGTAAGGGAAGCACATGTTTAGTTCAGCGACCTTTGCTGTTATTTCGCTCAACTATTTAACCCATTTTACCAGGTTAAAAAGAGATCTCTTTAAGGAGCTAGGAGATACTCTTCAGGATACAGTAGCTGCAGGAGCTTCTGACAAAGTTGCTGCCCAGCTTGCTACCCTAAAATGTTAAGTTGTCAATCTCGCCTTCATTCTTCCTGGATGGGTTCGGAGCCGAACCTCGGCTCTGACTAGGCCAATTACTAAAGCTCGAGAGCTATTTTTGCCGACTTGAGGCTATCCTATGTCCCATAATTCTAGGCGTTATATACCCAGATCTCGTTTGCCACTTCAGCTATGAGGTTGCGTCCTTTTGCCGGCTCAGGTTGTATTAATATTTTTTCTTTGTTTTAGTCAGCTTTTTGGGTTAAAATATTAGCGATAGTGTTTTATAGTTACTACCCTTTAGATCCCTGTTTAGGATTCCCTCTTAGGTAGTTTTGATACAGTTTTTTTCCCTCACCTAATAGTTAGGCCCTTGGCCAATCCTCTTCCATACTTTTTTGTCTGTAGTTGTATGTGTGTGCCTAGTTAGATTGTATTAATAAGTGTGGGGTTTTGTTATATTTTTCTAGTCTGTTACAACTTTTTTGTGTGTGTGTGTTTGGTGATTGTGACTAGACCTCCCTTAGTTGGCATTGTCTGCCAGTCATCCCTTTTTTCAGGATGTCTAAAGACACTAAGGTCTCGGGCTTCAAGAAGTGTGACACATGCTGTCAGAAGATGTCTCTGACAGATGGTCACACTTCTTGTGTATATTGCTTGGGCCCTCTTCACAAGCTGGAGTCTTGTTCTGTCTGCCATGCGTTCAGCCCAAGAGTCCTGCAGGAACGCAGAAACAAACTTATTTTGAGAGGTTTGTTAAAGCCTGAAGGTTCCCCGGCTAAGCCTTTGTCGGGTAAATCTTCTAAGCCCGCCAAACCGTCGGCTCCATGTTCGGAGCCGTCGCCGAGCGGTGCTACTACTACCACGGCATCGGTTCCGGCTGGAACCGATGATTCGAGGCCTCAGTCGGCTCCGACTCTGCTGTCGGAGCCGTCTTCAAGCAAGAAGCGTTCCAGGTCTCCTTCCCTGGAATTGGTCCATTCGGCTCCGAAGTCTCCCTTGTTATCGGAGCAGAGTCACAGGTCTCATTCCTCTCGGTCTTCCAGGCTGTCGGACCATGACCTCGAGAGGGTGGTTAGCAGACTACTTAAGTCGCAGGCACTGGCCCAAATGTTGCATAGCCCTCCTCATCAAGCAGTGGCTTTCACTACTCCCTCTTCAATCCCTCCTCCGACTCTTCCTGTGAGTTCGGAGCCAGAGATGGCAGGGGTCGGGAACATCAGAGCCGATACCACCCCTTTCGGCTCCCTCGTCGGCTCCGATCTCTTCCTTGGTTCCATTCTTGGAGGGATCCGGTCACCGGGACTCTCTCGTTGACTCCGAGGGGGCGAGTGGCATCGGACCCTTGTCTGACCCCATTCTCCCTCTCGGAGCTTCGGCGCAGGTGAGTTCGGCCCCGACATCGGCCTCAGAGCCGTCCCTCTCGGTGCCAGGAGGAATCCTTGTCTCTTCGGAGTGGAGACCCCCTTCCCTGCCTGATAGGGGTGCCTTTGAGGTCATGAGGAGTGTGCTGGCCCCTGTGCCTGCTCCACAGTCGGCTCCATCGGCTCCTCCCTGTATGGTGCCTGCTTCAGTCTCTACCCACTCTCTCGATCCCGAGCATGGAGAACCGATGCTACAGGTAGCCCCATTGGGCATATCCTCCTCTTCCGAGGCCTCCCCTGATCCTTCAGGGGAGCCCCCTCGAAAGAGAAAATGCAAGAGGAAGCATGTAGACTCCCCTGAGTCAGTCACATCGGACACTGACTTGGATGACTCAGAAGGGTCCCCAAGGTCCCCCTCTGAGGATGTCTCATTTTCTGACATCCTGGAGATTCTTAAGCAGAGGGGAAACTGGTCTGCCCTTAACCCTTCTGAGGACGAGTCGGTGTACCTGGATGCATTTGGTTCTCGCCCTTCCACCTCCTGGGTGTCTCCGCCTTTCGACCCGCTCATGGATGCGGTGGCTCGAAAGGCGTGGGCGACTCCGGATACTATGGAACCAACTCTCCGGAGGCCTACAAAATTTATTACAGCCCATTCTGACAAGCAGTTTCTAACTAAGGGCATCCCTGTTGATGCCATGGTGGTGGCGGCGGCCACTAAAAAAGAGTTGGCTGACCCTTCAGTACCTGTCCATCCTCCTAATAAGGAATCTAGGACTATGGACAGGTATGGCAAGCGGATGTTTTCCTCAGCGACCTTTGCTATGCGGTCGCTGAATTATTTGTGCCATTTCACCCGTCTCCAGAGAGACCTTCTCAAGGAACTGGATGTTACCTTACAGGACCCATCAGCTGCGGGGTCTCAGGAAAAGATCAGCTCCCAGCTGGGGACCCTAAACTCTATTGTCAACTCCTCCATGAGGCTCATTTCCTATGCAGCCAATGGAGCGAGTAGGGTTGCAGGCACAGGCGTCGCTCTAAGGAGACACGCCTGGATGTGGCTTTGCAATTTTGCTGACCCCTTCAAGGATCCTTCACTAACACCCCCTTTGATGGTTCTGCCTTGATTGGACCTCAAGTGAACGATACATTGACCAGGTGTGAGCAGGAAGGCAAAACTCTCTCTGCCGTAAGAGTCCGATGTTAAGTTGTCAATCTCGCCTTCATTCTTGCTTGATGGGTTCGGAGCCGATCCTCGGCTCCGACTCGGCACTTGCTTTAGCTCGAGAACTCCTTTTACCAGCTCGAGGCAGCCCCATATCCCATGATGCAAGGCAGTAAGTACCCAGATCTCGTTTGCTGCTTCGCTTGGGAGGTCTTCTTTTTACCAGCTCCTGGTAAGTTTTTCACTTTTGTGAGTTTTAAGCCCCTTTTTACTAAAAAAACCTTGTTTTGATAGTTTTAAACTTATTTTATTCCCTTTCTGACAGAAATCCCTGTCTCCTTTAGTGTATCTTAAAAAAACCCTTCCCATCCCCCCCCTGTTAGGGTGTGTGTATTGGTTTTGTAGAATACCTTTGGTATTTATTTAAGTTAAATTTGACTGGTGTGTGTGTGTGTTTTTCGGCACCATGTCAAAGGAGAGGGTCTCAGGTTTTAAGAAGTGTGACTCGTGCTGTCAGAAGATGTCTCTGACAGACGGTCACACTTCTTGCCTGTATTGTCTGGGCCCTCTTCACCTGCAGGACTCCTGTGCTATTTGTCACTCCTTCAGCCAGAGAGTCCTGCAGGAGAGACATAACAAACTGGTTCTTAGGGGCCTTCTTAAGCCGGAGGGCTCTCCGGCTAAGTCGGCTCCATCAAAACCAGCAAGAGTTTCCAAGGCCCAGGCTTCTGTTCCTAAGCCTGCGGCCTCGGCTCCGACTCGTACGGAGTCGAGATCGGCTCCGGCCGGAGCCGATTCTGGCTTTACAAAGCACTCGGCACCGATGGCTATCGGTGCCGAACCTATTTTGACCACTTCGATGTCGGCTCCGATCGGCTCCGACACCCATGTGGCACAGGCATCGGTGTCGGCTCCGATCGGCTCCGACACCGTTACTTTGGTGGCTGTATCGGCTCCGGCTGGAGCCGATACATCGAGACGTTCTGTCGGCTCCGAGAAGTCGGCTCCGACAGGATCTGTAGTATCGGCTCCGATGGCTCATTCCAGGAAGAGGTCGAGGTCTCCTTCCTTGGAGCCGATACTTTCGGCTCCGGCTTCGCCTCTTCTATCGGAACGGAGCCATCGGAGCCGATCTTCAAGGTCATCCAGGTTGTCAGATCATGACCTAGAGAGAGTGGTCAGTAGATTACTCAAGTCACAGGTACTGGCCCAAATGTTACACAGTCCGTCTCAGCAGACGACTGTTAGTCCACACCCCGTTACAGTTCCTCCTTCAACTCTACCCCAGAGTTTGGAGTTGGAGTCTTCGGGCATGGTTACTGCTACGGCTGGAGGACGGATACCCCTTCTGTTCCTTCAGCCTCTACTCTTATCTCCTCTTCCTTAGAGGGATTCGGTGGTCGGGCTTCCATGGTCTCCTCCGAGGGGTGAGTGGCATCGGACCCTTGTCCGAGCCCGCTCTTCCCCTTGGAGCCTCGGCCTTGGTGAGCTCGGCTCCGACATCTGCCTCGGAGACTTCCCTTTCAGTGGTCCCGGGAGTTCCTAGCTCTTGGGCGGGTTCTCTCGGACCTGCCTGGGAGGGGAGCATTCGAGGTAATGAAGAGTGTACTGGCCACTGGTATCAGTCAGCAGTCTGTTCCCGTAGCTCCTCCCTCTATAGTACCTGTTGACATCTCTGCCACTTCTCTTGCTACAGGACCCAGAGATCCTCCGCCTCAGGTTTCCCCATTGGGAATTTCCCTCTTCCGAGGATTCTCCTGATGTTTCGGGAGATCCTCCTAGGAAGAGGACTTGTAAGAGGAAGCATGTAGACTCCCGAGTCTGTCACTTGGATACTGACTTTGATGAGTCAGAGGGATCCCCTAGATCCCCCTCTGAGGATATCTCCTTCTCAGACATCCTAGAACTTCTGAAACAGAGGGGAAACTGGCCCACCAACAATCCCTCTGAGGATGAGTCAGTATACCTAGAGGCGTTTGGATCTCGGCCCTCCACCTCCTGGGTGTCTCCGCCTTCGACCCCTTATGCAGGTTATTGCACGAAGGCGTGGGCAGCTCCTGACTCTGTAGAGCCAGTCCCTAGGAGGCCTTCAAAATTCATCACTGCCCCGAGTGACAAACAATTCCTTACCAAGGGTGTCCCCGCTGATGCCATGGTGGTGGCTGCGGCCACCAAAAGGAACTTGCAGATCCTTCCGTGCCCGTCCATCCTCCTAATAAGGACTCTAGGACCATGGATAGGTACGGCAAGCGGATGTTTTCCTCAGCGACCTTTGCTATGCTCGCTGAATTATCTTTGTCACTTCACCAGACTCCAGAGAGATATCCTGAAGGAGCTGGGAGAAGTAGTTCAGGATCCTACAGCTGCAGGGGCTCAAGAAAAGATTGCTTCGCAGCTAGGAACCCTCAATTCCATTGCTAACTCCTCCATGCGGCTAATATCTTATGCTGCGGATGGAGCGAGTAGAGCTGCAGGCACAGGTGTGGCTCTTAGACGCCAAGCCTGGATGCGACTATGTGATTTTATGGATCCCTTTAAGGCGTCCTTCACAAATTCTCCCTTTGATGGGTCAGCTTTGTTTGGCCCTCAGGTGAAGGAAACCTTGACCAGGTGTGAGCAGGACGGCAAGACTCTTTCTGCTGTTGGAGTCCGTTTTTCCACCCCTTCTAGGCCTTATCCCAAAGGACAGAAGGGTGGGAAGATGTGGTTCCGTAAATCCCAAGGAGTCACGCCGGATTCACGTGGTCAGTTTACCCCTAGAGGCAGAGGGGGTAACAACAACAGACGCCGCTCTAGAGGCAGAGGGGGTCCGAAGAACCAGGGAAACAGGGAGCCTCTCTCTGATAAGCCCTTTCAACATCCCTGAGGTGTTGCCCGGCTGTCCCTCCTTGGAGGCAGTCGGGGGAAGATTATCACTGTACCCAGAAGCCTGGCATTCCCTCACTCAAGACAGATGGGTACAGTCGATCATATCCAAGGGTTACATAATTCCTTTCGAGGAAAGTCCCTTCCCTCAAGTTCCCTTCCAGATGTACCACCGGTCTAAGGGAAATTGCAGAGTTAGAAATCGCAAAACTACTGCAAAAGAGCCATTCAGCCAATTACAATAGACCATTCAGAGCCGGAATCTACTCAAGGTTCTTTTGGTCCCCAAAAGACGGGAGACTGGAGACCAATATTGGATCTCAGCAGACTCAACAAGTCTGTCAGGAAGACAAGATTCCGAATGGTCACTCTTCAGTCAATTTTGCCCTTCTTACAGAAGGACAACTGGATGTGCTCAATAGATCTTCAGGATGCGTACTATCACATCAAAATTCACAGACGCTCCAGGAGATTTCTCTGCTTTCGGCTGGGGTCCAGTCACTTCCAGTTCAGAGCCCTGCCCTTTGGTCTCACTACAGCCCCCAGAGTGTTCACCAAATGCATGGCAGTGGTCACGGCTCACCTGAGACGTCAAGGATTCCAGGTGTTTCCGATCTCGACGACTGGCTCCTGTCAGCCACCACCAGGCATCAGCTTATACAAGCCAGGGATTACACAATAGACCTTTGTTCTCATTTAGGCATCTCAATCAACTTCAAAAAGTCATCCTTATCGCCCTGCCAGTCTATTACCTTCATAGGCGCAAACTTAAACACTGTTCGGATGTCAGCTACCCTTACAGAACAAAGAGTTTCAGACATTCAGACTCATGTCAGGATCATTCTGGCCAGCAAGAAAGTACAGGCCAGAATGGTTCTAAAGGTATTAGGTCTCATGGCTGCGGCCATTACTCTTCTTCCCCTGGCTCGATTCTACATGCGCCTCCTTCAGTGGATGCTGTTCACACAGTGGTCATACCAGCAACTTCCCAATGCGTCACCAGATTCTGGTGACACAGACATGCAAACAACATCTTGCTTGGTGGATCACTTCGTCTCAGGTTCACCAAGGCAGGTGCTTTGTACCCCATCCCGATAGCCACTGTCACCACGGATGCCTCCCTGATCGGGTGGGGGTCATTATCAGGGCAGGATGGTTCATGGGACGTGGCAACCGCTCGAGTACCATCTGCACATAAATGTCCTGGAGATGAGAGCAGTGCTTTTAACGTTGCAAGCCCTCAACGACTTTCTTCCCGTAGGGACAATTGCAGTCCACACAGACAACATGTCTGTAGTTTGGTATATCAACAAACAGGGCGGAACCAAGTCCTACCCCTTGTGTCGAGAAGCTCAGACTTTGGCAATGGGCGATCTCCTCTCATCGGTTTCTGGTAGCAACGCATATCCCTGGGAAAACCAACATTATAGCGGACAGATTGAGCAGAGCTATCCTCATGCCTCACGAGTGGTCTCTCAAGCAATCTATAGCGGAAGAGATTTTTCTGGAATGGGGTCGTCCATGTTGCGATCTTTTTGCTACTCCCCAAAACAGCAAATGTCCAGACTTCTTCAGCCTCTTCCCTCTATCAAGCCATCCCCCCAGAGACGCTCTGACCCAGGATTGGCGCCAGGGACTTCTTTATGCCTTCCCTCCATTTCCTCTGATCCCTCAGGTGATCCAGAAAGCTACCGTTTTGAGAGCCAAATTGATTCTCATTGCCCCTTACTGGCCTCGACAAGTTTGGTTCCCGTTCCTCCATCATCACCTTTTGGTGCAGCCGTGGCATCTGGACCCAGTTCCAGACCTTCTGATTCACCAATCGGGTCAGCTGCACCGGTCAATCCCTTCTCTCAACCTCACAGCATGGTTGCTCCACTTCCTTCCTTAGCCAGGCTTCCGTTGATCTCTAACCCAGTTAGAGACATCATAGTAGCTTCGCTAAAATCCTCTACCAGGGGGGTTTATACAAGCAAATGGAAACGTTTCTCTTATTGGGCTAAGGCCCAAAATATTGATCCTTTTTGAACCATACTCTAAGGGTCAGAAAGGTGGGAAAATGTGGTTCCGCAAACCTCAGGGAGTACTGCCTGACGTATGTGGTGAGCTTCCCACCAGAGGCAGAGGAGGGAACAATAATAGACGCCATCCGAGGGGCGGGGGGGGGGGTCCGCAGAATCAAGGTAGCAGAGAATCCTTCTCTGACAAACCCTTCCAGCACCCCTGAGGAGCTGCCCGACTGTCCACCTTCAGAGGCAGTCGGGGGAAGACTATCACTGTACCCAGAAGCCTGGCATTCCCTCACGCAAGACAATTGGGTACGGTTGATCATATCCGAGGGTTACAAAATTCCCTTTATTCATATCCCACAACCGCCAAAAGGGTCCCTTCCAGACATTCCACCCAGTCTGAGGGATCAAGCAGCATTAGAAATTTCAAAGCTGCTAGAAAAAAGAGCCATCCAGCCAGTCCCAGCAGACCAGCAAGGATCCGGTATCTACTCCAAGTTCTTTTTGGTACCAAAAGACAGGGGACTGGAAACCTATTTTGGATCTCAGCAGGCTGAACAAGTCTGTTCAAAGAACGAAATTCCGGATGGTCACACTTCAGTCCATTCTACCCTTCCTGGGTCAGGACAATTGGATGTGCTCTATAGACCTTCAGGATGAGTACTATCATATCAAAATGAACAGGTGCTCCAGGAGGTTTCTCTGCTTCCAGCTGGGAGCCAGTCACTACCAGTTCAGAGCCCTGCCCTTTGGCCTCACCACAGCCCCCAGGGTGTTTACCAAATGCATGGCAGTGGTTGCGGCTCACCTGAGACGAAAAGGATTCAAGGTGTTTCCATACTTAGACGACTGGCTCCTTACTGCCACCACCAAGCGTCAGCTACTTAATTCCAGAGATTATAGGTATTTCTATAAACTCCGAAAAGTCTGCCTTGTCGCCTTGTCAGTCTATTACCTTCATAGGCGCCATTTTAAACACTGTGGAACTGTCAGCAAAACTGCCTGTACAAAGGATTTCAGACATTCGAGGTCATGTTCAAATCCTACTACAAGAGAGCAGAGTCCAGGCCAGATTCGTACTAAAAACCCAAGGTCTCATGGCAGCAGCTATCACATTACTCCCCCTAGCTCGCTTTCACATGCGGATCCTGCAATGGATGCTGTTTTCCAAGTGGTCCTTTCAACAGCTTCCAATGTCACACAGAATTCTAATCACTCAGTCATGCAAAAGACACCTTTCGTGGTGGATGGTCTCCCCTCAGGTTCTCCAGGGCAGACCCTTTGTCCTTCCTCCTCCTGTGGCTACTGTGACAATGGATGCCTCCCTGATCGGGTGGGGGGGGCATTTTCAGGGCAGGACAGTCCAGGGCACATGGCAGCCTTTCGAAAGCCACCTGCACATAAATGTCTTGGAAATGAGAGCGGTACTTTTAGCGTTGCAGGCCCTTCAAGACTCTCTACCCACCGGGATTATTGCAATTCAGACAGACAAAATGTCTGTAGTGTGGTACATCAACAAGCAGGGCTGAAACAGGTCCTACCCCCTATGTCGAGAAGCACTCAGACTGTGGCAGTGGGCGATCTCTTCTCAACGGTTTCTGGTAGCAATGCATATCTCCGGGAATTTCCTAGATACTCCTTTGGATATTATGCCTAAGTCTATGGAAACTGCATCGGGAACTGCTGATGTCGCAGCGGGTTCAAATTCTACTTTTACTGTGCCTAGTAGAAATGATGGTTCTAATTCGAGTGAACTAGGTAATATTGTGCTCAATAAATGGACAAAAGATAGAAAATTATGGAATCAAAATCCGTTTTCAAAAATCGGTAAAAAAATGGAAACTTTTACTAATCCAGAAGTATGTGAATTGCTCTCTCGTATGGAAAGACTGTTGTTCAAAGAGACTGACGTTTTTCTAAATTCGCAAAGTATGCAAAGATATGAGGAGTTAGAAATTACTCCTCGGGGTCTTAGAGCCGTCAAAAATCCTTCTACCCCATTTGACTTAACTATATCTGAAGAACGGTTATTTCATGATAGATGGATTGCAGCTGCACATAAGTGCAGCTTAGAATGGGTACATATCTTGGCTGAACGTGACCAGTTTAAAAAACAAAAACTAAGAGAAGAGATTAAGAATTTGTGTAAGGACATTACTAATTTTATATCTCAAGATGATTTGCAGCAGTTCTTGATCAAAACAAATGAGCAACTGGTGGGGTATGAGCAAGATTTGATTGACAGGAAGAAGAACAAGTTAATTTGTGACTTGCGTGATTACGACAACAAACGCGCTTTTTGGTGGCTACTAATCCCAAAGCAAGGAAATCACAAGTGCAGTTTGAACATAAGAAGCGGTTTGCGAATAAGGAGAACAGGGCGTTTACCTCAGGTGAAAGTGTTACATCAGTGACAGAAGGTGATACGGATGAAGATTTTCCTAATCTACCTCCTGTGGGGAACAACAGTTATTTGAATACTTTTCGTGGTGGCTTCAGAGGTCGGAAACGTAGCTGGAATGGGGCAGCACAAGGTCATTACACAGAACAAAGAACATTTCAACGGACTAATAAACGGGGTAAATGTGACTGATAAAAAAGTTAATAATTCTATTGAATGTAAGTATGTTATTAATTTATCTGGATTTGAGCTCTCTAACTGTGATATTACAGTGTTAGAAAAAGGCTTAAAATTTGTACCAACTGTTTTGCCCAGACTGCATGAATTGAAATGTGATGTTTTCCGTTTTGTTCGAAAGTTGAAATAATACATTTTTTTAACACGGAAGATAACATAAGTAAAATGTGCGAAGATGTGAGCGATGATACTGTAAGCTCTGAGGATAGTTTTTATTCCTGTCATTCAATGGAAGATTATAATGCTTATTGTAAGTTAAATACAGACAATATTAAAGTCAAAAGTGAATTTATTCCCTTTTGTAGAAATGAGTATATATCTCATTTTGATATGTCTTTAAATTATAATGTGCAAATAGAATTTAATAGATTTATGGATAAAAATAAAAAAATGTGTTGAATACAATTTAGATAAAACAGAATGGAAATGTTTGAATAATCTAAGTAAAAATGATAAAATAGTGTTCAAACCTGCAGACAAGGGGGGGAAGTTGGTTGTATTAAACTACATGCAGTATGCATCTATGTGTTATACACATTTGAATAACAATTTAGTATATAAGCAAATTGAAATGGCTGACTACTTAAAAGCTCAGACAGAATATAAGGAATTGTTAAACTAGGGGCAAAGATTGCATTATTTTTCAGTTAAGGATGTAAAAGATAAATTTGCTATAAAAAATCCTAGAATGCCATGTTTTTATTGCTTGCCCAAAATTCATAAAGCTTTACACAATCCACCTGGACGACCGATTGTTTCAGCCAGTAGTAGTTTTCTACATAATATATCTTGTTTTTTACATGAATTTCTAGTTCCTTTAGTTAAAAAATTACCATCGTATATAAAAGATGTATTTGAATTTTTGACAAAATTGGATAAAATAAAATGGGAGAAGGATATGTTTTTTGTAGTAATGGATGTAGTTAGCTTATATATTATAATCAGTCATTTAGATGGAGTGAGAGCTATTAAATATTTTTTAGGAGAGAGTCCGATTGTAGAATATATTCTTGAATTAATTATGATGTGTTTACAGAATAATATATTTGAATTTGATGGTAATCTTTATAAACAAACGCAGGGAACAGCTATGGGGACACCGTTTGCCCCGTGTTATGCGAATATATTTATGGGTCTTTTTGAAAATTTGTATATTTACACTAATCAATTTTTTCAAAGATTTGTAATTAAATATTTTAGATACATAGATGATCTTATTTTTATTTGTAAGGGAGGGAGTGACTTAGTTGATCAATTTGTAAGTGAAATACAGGTAAACAACATCGGTGTGAAATTTGATGGATTACAAAAAGGAAATAAGGTCCATTTTTTGGATGTAGTAATACAAGGTAGAAATGATTCTAAAAAAATGGTTACGAATATACATAGGAAATTTCCAGAAGGAAATAACATATTACATGGGGAAAGTTACCATCCATTACATACTATTAAATCCATTCCATATACTGAATTTATGAGAGTAACAAGGTTATGTAATAATTTAGAAGACAGAAATAAAGAATTGTGTGACAGTTTTTGTAGATTTAAAGAAAGGGGATATATGGAAGCCAACTTAAATGAAAGTTTAAACAGAGTAGTTGGTAATAAAAGTAGGGAATATAATTGGAGACCTTATAAGAATATAAATAAAATCAAGAAAGATGAAGACATATATTTTACTACTACATATTCAGTTTTATCTGAAGATATTTTGGATATAGTAAAATCAAGTTGGAATATTGTTAGAAGAGAAGTAGATTGTCTAAAACAAAAAAGATTGTGTTTTTCTTTTAATAGAGGTAGGAACATAAAAGATTTCATAGTTCACAGTAGATTTCACATGCCGAAGGTTAATGTAGGAAGGGGTATAGATGGAAAAGGCACAGTGGCATGTGGGAATTGTAGTATCTGTAAATATGTGAGTCCTACTTTTACTACAATTAATGGTATTAACTTTCAAACTAATGGACATTTTACCTGCAAAACTGAAAAAGTTATATATGGACTTAAATGTCCTTGTAACAAATTCTATATAGGAGAAACTAAAAGACAGTTTTCATGCAGGATAAAAGAACATATTAGAGATATTAAAAACAATAAGTTAACTAGTCCTGTGGCTATACATTTTAATGAATTTCATAAAGGTAGCCCAGAAGGGCTTTTGGTTACAATTTTAGATAATATTGTTTTAAATAAATTTATGAATGATGAATATGTTAAATATATTCTGAGGAAAAAAGAAGCATTCCTAATTTTAAAGTTTAATACTATGTTCCCTAGGGGACTTAATCAGGAATGCTTCTGGAAAAGTTTTGTTTGAATGTTATTTCTTTAAAAGGATGATTGTAGCTAATGAATTAATTAGTTAATTGTTTAATATATGTTTTAGCTGGGATATAAATGTATGGGATGTATACAAGTGTTTGTACTCTGTTAAAGGCAAGTGGCCGAGGCGCTAGAGATTTCTTGTGTGGATTCTAATAAAATATTTCCTACTACGGAGCTGCTGGTCTGTCGTGTGTGGTATATTGCATATCTCCGGGAAGTCCAACGTCATAGCGGACAGGCTGAGCAGAGCCATTCTCATGCCCCACGAGTGGTCTCTCAACCAGCTAGTAGCGGAAAAAATCTTCAGGAGGTGGGGTCAGCCTTGCTGCGATCTTTTTGCAACCCCTCAAAACAGCAAGTGCCCAGACTTCTTCATCCTCTTCCCTCTTCCAGGTCTTCCCCCCAGAGGTGCTCTAATCCACGATTGGCCCCGGGGTCTTCTGTATGTCTTTCCCCCCTTTCCCTTAATTACTCAGCTAATCCAGAAAGCAACTGTTTTGAGATCCAGAATGATCCTTGTTGCCCCTTACTGGCCTCGACAAATTTGGTTCCTGTTCCTGCAACGTCATCTACTAGATCAACCCTGGCATCTGGACCCAGCGCCAGATCTTCTGACACATCAGTCGGGCGGACTGCATCAATCTCTCCAATCTTTCAACCTCACAGCTTGGTTGCTCCACTTCCAACCCTAGCCAGGCTTCCCTCAATCTCTCATTCAGTTCGTGACATCATCCTCTCTTCGCACAAGTCTACTACCAGAAAGACTTATGCTAGCAAATGGAAGCGTTTCTCTGTTTAGGCAGGGGAGAAACAAGTTGACCCTTTTACAGCCCCTGTCCATACAGTCTTAGAGTTTTTGGCAGAACTTTTTCAAATGGGATCTTCTTCAGTCACCATCAGAGTTCAGTTGGCAGCCATTGCGAATTTTCACGTTGGATTGTCAGAGACCAGCATTATGTCACACAAACTTTGTAAAGCCTTTCTAAAAGGAACCCTCTTACTTAGGCCCCCGGTAAAAGATCCTCCCCCACCATGGGACCTAAATTTGGTGCTGTCGTCTTTAATTCTTCCTCCCTTTGAACCTGCGGCTTCCTGTTCACTAAAGTTGCTCTCTTGGAAAACTCTGTTTTTAGTAGCCATCACTTCAGCGAGAAGGGTATCAGAACTTCAAGCCCTTTGTTTTTGCCCTCTTTACCTTGTTTTTCACAAAGATAGAGTGTCACTTAGGACTAATCTATCCTTTTTACCCAAAGTACTCTCTGAAAAAAATCTGAGTCAGACCATCGATCTCCCTGTTTTCTTCCCACTTTATACCAATAGGTCTGAACGGAAGTTACATTGTCTAGACGTTCACCGTCAATTACGTTTCTACCTGGATAGAACCAAGCAGACGAGGAAATCAGAACAGCTCTTCCTGTCTTACGCGGAAGGGAAACAAGGCCTGCCAGTTTCCAAAGTAACCTTGTCCAGGTGGTTGACCTCTGTCATCATGTTGATTTACCAACTGAGGCATAAAGAGCTCCCTATTAAGCCCAGAGCTCATTCAACCAGAGCATTAGCTTCTTCAGTAGCCTTTCAGGCAAGACTGCCAATGGACTCCATTTGTGCAGCGGCCACATGGGCCTCTCCTCATACCTTAATTTCTCATTACAAGCTGGACATGACCACTAGAAGCAGGGCTGATTTTGGTTCCACTGTACTCAAGAGTTTGTTCCATTGAGCCACCCAGGACTAAGGTGCTAGGGAAGCTGTCCCATCCAGCAAGAATGAAGGCAAGATTGACAACTTAACATTGAGAAGTTATGTACTTACCATAACGTTCCATGTTAGTTGTCTTCTTCTCGCCTTCTTTCTTGCGTCCCACCCTCCATCCCCCTAGCCTGGCAAGACCGAGAGTATCTTCTGAGATGTGTTATCATATATATATATATATATATATATATATATATATATATATATATATTCTCAGTCATGGTGGGGACATGTATGTCCATAGTGTTAGCTATCAAACGAGATCTAGGTATATCACGCCTAGCATTATGTGACATAGGATAGCCTCAAGCCGGTAAAAATAGCTCTCAAGCTTTAGTAATAGGCCGAGTCGGAGCCAAGGTTCGGCTCCGAACCCATCCAGCAAGAAAGAAGGCGAGAAGAAGACAACTAACATGGAACGTTATGGTAAGTACATAACTTCTCATTCTATAGTAAACTCATCCATGCACCTCATCTCATATGCAGCCAATGGAATGAGTAGGGCAGTGGGTACAGGAGTGCTCTTAGGAGACACTCCTTGATGCGCTTGTGTTCCTTCGTGGAGCCCTTCAAGTCTTCCTTCGGGAATACCCCCTTTGATGGCTCATCCCTTTTTGGGCCTAAAGTGAAGGAAACCTTAACCAGGTGTGAACAGGACGGAAAGACTCTGCCGTCGGGGTCTGTTTTTCCACCCATACCTGACCCTACCCTAAGGGTCAAAGGGGAGGAAAATGTGGTTCCGAAAAGCCCAAGGAGCCTTTCAGGACACATGTGTTCAAACCCCTTCCAGAGGCAGAGGAGGGGGCAATAATGGAAGACGCCGCCCTCATGGCAGAGGGGGTCTGCAACACCAGGGTGACAGAGATCACTTCTCTGGGAAGCCCTACCAGCGCTCTTGAAAGGAGGCCTGACTGTCTTACTCTGGAGGCAGTCAGGGGTCGCTTATCTTTGTATCCAGACGCCTGGCTCAAAATAACAAATGACAGCTGGGTACAAAGTATCATTTCCAGAGGATACTTCATTCCATTCGCCAAACCCCCTCCACCCATAAGGAAAATCTCAGACGTTCCACCCAGTTACAGGGAACAAGCAACAATAGAGGTCCAAGCGTTGCTTACAAAAAGAGTCATCCAACCAGTCCCAGCAGACCAGACAGGATCCGGAACTTACTCAAGATTCTTTTTGGTTCCAAAAAAGACGGGGGACTGGAGACCCATATTGGACGTCAGCAAACTGAACAAATATGTAAAGAAAGAGAAGTTTCAGATGGTCACGCTTCAGTCTACACTTCCTTTCTTAGGGAAAGACAATTGGATGTGCAAGATAGATCGCAAGGATGTGTACTACCACATAAAAATGGCCAGGACATCCAGGGATCATTTGCACTTCTGGCTGGGAGCCAATCATTACCAGTTCCTAGCCCTGCCCCTTAGTCACACTACAGCCCCCAGAGTGTTCACCAAATGCATGGCAGTGGTCATGGCTCACATGAGGCGTCTAGGATTCCAGGTGTTTCCGTACCTAGACAATTGGCTCCTTACCGCCACCACCAGGCATCAACTCATTCAGGCCAGGGAGTCCACTCTGTCACTCTGCAATCAATTGGGCATTACAATCAACTCAGACAATTCTGCCTTGTCGCCATTGCAGCATATCGTTTTTATCGGGGCAGAGTTGGACACTACCACCACCACACTAAGGCTTCCAATAGAAAGAATCTTTCTTCTTCGTCAGCATTCTGATATCAAAAGATAGAGCACCAGTATCAGAAGTTCTGAAATTATTAGGCATAATGGCAGCAGCAATTTTAGCCATTTCACTAGCTTGTATGCATATGCGGATACTACAATGGCTGTTGTTCACTCAATGGTCTTACCAAGAGCTTCCCATGTCTCACATGATAATGATCACAAATTCCTGCAAAAAGAATCTTCAGTGGTGGTTGACCTCACTTCATGTCATGATAGGTCGCCTATTTGTGCTACCCCCTCCAGCGGCCACAGTGACCACGGACGCTTCCTTGATAGGGTAGGGGGGTGCATTTTCAGGGAAAGACAGCCCAAGGCACAAGGACCGATCAAGAGACACATCTACATATCAATGTCCTGGAGATGAGAGCAGTACTTTTGGCATTGCAGTACTTTCAGGACTCTCTTCCTCTGGATACGATTGCGATTCAGACGGACAACATGTTGGTAGTCTGGTATTTGAACAAACAAGGAGGAACCAGGTCTTACCCCTTTGTCGCAAGGCTCTCAGACTATGACAGTGGGCTGTTTCCACCCAGGGCTTTCTGTTGGCAATGCACATCCCAGGGAAATCCAGCATGATAGCAGACAAGCTGAGCAGGGCAATTTTGTTGCCTCATGAGTGGTCCCTCAAGAAAGAGATAGCAGACAGGATTTTCTGCAGGTGGGGCCAGCCTTGCTGCAACCGTTTTGCCAGTCACATGAACACATAATGCATAAGCTACTTTGCCCTAATTCCCCCTCTGGGAGAAGCCCCAAGGGATGCACTCATTCACGATTGGCCTCCGGGTCTCCTCTATACTTTTCCATCGATCCAGATGATAGCCAAGGTTCTACAGAAGGCAAAAGCCCTGGGAAGGACCATCATTCTCATAGCCCCTCATTGGCCTCATCAGATTTGGTTCCCCTTCCTTCGACTTCATCTTTTGGAGGACCCTTGGATTCTGGACCTAGTTCCAGACCTTCTGACGCATCTGTCGGGGGAACTTCATCCCTCACTGGAGTCCCTGAAGCTGACAGCTTGGCTGCTCCAATTCCCATTATAGCCAGGTTCCATAACCTTTCCAATGAGATGAAGCATATTCACTTATCCTCTCATAAATCTTCTACGAGGAAGCTATATCTTAGTAAATGGAAAAAAATTTCTATATGGGCTGCTAAAAACAGTATTGATCCTTACCAAGCCACTATGGCCTCTATTTTAGAGTTTTTGACTATGATATTCAACAAATGAGCTGCAACAGCAACAATTCGAATTCAACTGGCTGCTATTTCTAATTTTCATCTTGAACTCGAAGGATTGAAATCATGTCACACAAGTTATCCAAAGCCTTTCTCAAAGGGACCTTTCATATTAGACCACCTGTGAAAATCTCCCTATTCTCAATGGAATCTAAATTTTATGCTTTTGCACATAATTCTTCCACCATTTGAACCAGCTTCTTCATGTGACCTCAGATTTTTTGTCATGGAAAACCATCTTTTTAGTAGCTATTACTTCTGCCCGCAGAGTGTCAGAGCTTTAGGCTTTATCCATCAAGCCTCCTTATATGATATTCCATACTGACAGAGTCTCACTTAGAACAAACCCCTCATTCTTGCCCAAAGTTTGCACTGAAACCAATCTCAACCAAATTATTGATTTGCCAGTCTTCTTCCCCAACCATTCGAACAATTTAGAGTGCAAGCTGCACAAACTTGATGTTCACAGACAGCTCAGATTTTATTTAGATAGAACAAAAGATTTCAGAAAATCAGACCAGCTTTTTGTTTCATTTTCAGACTCTAGGAAAGGTAGACCAGTGAATAAAACAACTCTTTCTAAATGGTTACCTGATTGTATTACCTTTGCTTGTTCAGGTGCTAATATGCCTTTACAGCATAAAATTAAGGCCCACTCAACCAGAGCCGTCTCTGTATCCTCTGCTTTTTTTGCCAGACTTTCTATTGACAAGATTTATGCAGCAGCCACTTGGTCAATACCTCATACCTTTATTACTCATTACAAAGTTGACAAGGCCTCCAGGGACAGGGCCTCCTTTAGATCTACGGTCCTGAGAAATATACTTCCATGAGCCACCCGAGGTTGATGGTGCTTGCTACACTACCCATCAGTAAAGAATGAATGACGAGATTGAACAATTTCACCTGAAGAAGTTATGTACTTACCATAACGTCCCATGCGAGTTGTTCATCTCGCCTTCATTCTTACAGTCCTCCCTCCTACCCCCTCCTGGGCTGTTAGATGACCGAGATGCTCAATCCTTCTATACCTTTCTCTTGGGAGTGAAAGAATGACATATGGTATTATTTTACACAGCAAACAAGATCTGAGGTAATTCCAGGTGCATCATGGGATAGGGACTTGGCTTCAAGCTATTTGAAGACCTCGAGCTTTGCAATTGGCAGTGTCGGAGCCGAACCCATCAGTAAAGAATGAAGGCGAGATGAACAACTCACATGGAACATTATGGTAAATACATAACTTGTTTGTATGGAAAATGTGAATTCAGTAGTAGGAACTGGGAATTAATTTACATATTACTCCCCAAGGTACCATGATTGGGCTAGACTAGACAGAAATTATATTTCACAGGAACATGTGCATATAATTGAGAACTTTGACACACCTAATAACTATTTCACATCATACACCAGTAATTACTAAGGTGAAAATGCAGGATAATGAAGTAAAGAGGAGACATTGGGACTTCCCCACCTACCTGTTAAAAAGACAGGAATTTAAGGAATGGGTAGTAGAAATTATTCAGGAGTTATCAGGGAAGATAGAAAGTACTCCAGACGTTATACCTGGTGATTGGGGTAAAAGGAAAGTGGAGTTTAAAAATAGTGTAGAAATAAAAGAAAATATGATATGGTTAAGAAACAGCAAGAATTATTTAGAGAGGCTGACAAATGTCAAAGGATTTCAGAATAAGGGGAATTTCACAGAACAAGAAGAGGCGCAGTTGCAGAGTGCTGAAGAGAAAATAAGGGAGTACCTGGATAATATGCATGAGTTCAGAACATTTGCTGTTAAACAACTGTTTTTTTTATAATCCTCCAGAGAACAAAAACTTTTCGTACAGCAAATTAGGCAACAGAAAGTAGAAAGGGTTGTTGCCAAACTTAGGGAGTTTATAATAAGATAAATAACCAGAGATCCTGTAGAGGTATTAGAGATATTTTGGAAATGTTTTGAAAATTTATATTAAGCAGAGAAGTGTGGAAATCAAGAGAAAGCACAAATGGAAATATTTATAGAATACTTAAATATGCCAAGATTAGAGGTAGACGAGGCTCAACAATTAACAGTAATGATAGAAGGAGATGAGATAAAAATGGTGATGTATAACTAATCTACAGGAAATTCTCCAGGAATAGATGGTATTCAGGGGAAGTTTGGAAACTAGAAGGAAAGAAAGTGATCAAGATCTGGCAGGTTTTGTTTAACATTATTTTAAAAGGAGGAGAAGCACCAACACCTTGGAAAAAGCTGTGGTGGCTGTAATACCTCAAGATGGTAAAGACCCATCACACCTAGCTTAATGTAGGCCCATTTCAATTTTAAACCAGGATTATAAAGTGTTTATGTCAACAATGGCTATAAAAATGGCAAATGTGTTGCCAAAATTGATCAGATATGGATCAGTGTGGTTCCTATTACCTGATCGAACATTTAGGTTAGCGAATACCTAAACGTTGATCTGGTAATACTGAAAGCAAAAATACGTGAATGGACGATTTAATGCAGGGAAATAATTCCCTTGGCCGTTATGTGGATTTGGCCCTTTCCCCACTGTAGAATGAGCTCGGAGTTGGTATATTTAGTTGGGAGGGTGTGGGGGGCACAGCCCTCCACACCAGGGGATGTGGGAGATGAAGCCCCTCCCCCCGGTTCATTTTGGTTTAATTTTTTTTTTTTTTGCGGCCGAGGGATTTCATTCCCTATGCTAAATTGGCCATTCACTGTTTTAATTTTTCGATATTACCAGATCGATGTTTAGGTATTTGCTAACCTAAGCTTTCGATCAGGTAATATAGATGCGATTGATGTGGTTTTGTGCAGGGGAGGCAAACATTTGACCACATTATTAGAACAGTAATGATCCAGAGTGAAGTAGAATGTAAGCAAATACCACTGCTGTTGGTCAGTCTTGAAGCAAAGAAAGCATTCAACAGAATAATGTAGGATTTTATGAGCAGGGCAGTGGAAGCATTTGCATTTCCTGACACAATAATAAGGCAAATTGGAGGATAAATGAGGGATTAGAGGCAAAAATCAAAGTGGGAGGGTTTATCTCTGATAAGTTGTGCCTGAACAGCGGAACCAGGCAGGGATGTCCTCTTTCCTCTTTGTTATTTGACTTTTATTTTGAACCATTGGCAAGGAAAAGAAGGTACTCAGACATTCAAGGTATAATTGGTATGGTATTCAAGAAATGTTGGCTTTATTTGTAGATAATATTATTTTGTATCTGATAAACCCAGAAAAGGACATCTCAGTGTTGTGGAACATTATGAGATAATTCTGGGGGGGGGGGTATAAAATTGATGAATATAAAACAAAGGCTATATCTGTAAACAGTGTACCCACACTTGAACTGGTTCAGCAATATCCATATTTATGGGGACATATCTGTAAACAGTGTACCCACACTTGAACTGGTTCAGCAATATCCATATTTATGGGGACATTATAAAATGAAATGTTTAATAGCATTGGTTAAAAAGGACACAGTTATGGCAGCTAAAGATATGTGGGAAAAGACTAAACAAAAAATAATAAAAAAATGAGAAACTGGGAGTTCTTGCCTGTGAATATGGTTAGCAAGATACAGCAGTAAAATGTTTTTAGTTCTTTTAGTTTTATATGCAGTTAAAGTATATTTGCCAACCAGAGGAGAAGTTGTGGATAGTAATTAATAAAGAGTTGAAGGATTTTATCTGGAAGTGGAAGAGGGCAAGAGTCAAGTGGGATAAGTTGATCATTCCAACAGAACAAGGAGTTTTAGGATTATCAAATTTGAATGGATATTTTAGAGCTACACAGTTAAGGCTGTTATACATAACACAATCAGATAACTACAATTCACTGTGGAAAAGGATGATGATGAAGCCACGGGGAGGGGGCTGAAGAAATAAGGAAATAGTGAGATTTTGGATGCAGATCCTTATGAAGAGTAGCAGCAGTCATACAGAATATTATATTCATAAAATATCAGAAGGTGTACTAAGAACTATGCCAATATAGGAATGGAGAAAGGAGATTATTTTGATAGGGATGACTGCAATTAGGGGTGTAGATAATAGGCAAGAGGGTCTGGAATTTACTCAGGCAAGTTGGCAAAGGAGCCAAGGTGTTGGGAACAAGTAATTAGAGAGGGAAAGACAATTGAATGGGAAGAGGCCAAGAAGACATTTGGACTGCAGGCTAGATATTGTCTTCTTTGTCAGGGATTAGTATCAGAGTACAGGCAAAGAGAAAGGGATAGTGGAAGCCTCAGTGAAAGACCTGCACTGACTGAGTTTTTAATTGAATTTAGAGCAGAATCTGCTGATATAACTGGGATAATTAGTAAGGCATATAAAGCATTGTACAATAATTATATGAATCAAGCAAAGGAGGTCAGAAAAATTGGGAAGAGAAATTAGATAAGCAATTCACAAAGAAACAGTGACAGGACATATGTATAGTTCCCAAATATGCAACAAAGTCTAGAAGATTTAGGATTTTTGTCTGGAAGTGTTTGCATAGGTACATTTATACCTCAAGCAGTCTCCAAAGAATTTTTCCTGAGCTAGATAGCAAATTTTGGAAGTATGATGGGGAAGGAATAGATAACTAGGAACATATATTTTGGGAGACTTTAAAGTCCCTACAGTGTATTCTGTTAGGAATACTGGCCGAGCAAATGAGTGTAACTAAGGAAATGATTTTTTGAGCTGAGATTTAGGATCTGAATTGTCTAGAAATAGTAAGGCCTTGTGAAGTTTAATGTTGGTGTCTGCCAAAAAAAGCAATTACTTCAAAATTGAAATCAAAGTCTATGCCAACTATATTTGAAGTAATGAATATTGTAACTGAGATAAAAGAACAAGAAGTTGGATCTTTAGATAAGGGTAGGAGTAAATTACATAGAAATAATGGAAACTGTGGGAGCAATATATACAAAAAATATTTTGAAGGAGGAATGAGGTTTAAGAGAAGGCAGGAATTGAACAATTTATATAATGTTGGGTTTATTATATTGTATAGAACAATATATGCGATGCATAATGTTTGAAATTTTGAACTTTTTAATATGGTTTAATTAATTTTATATAAATTTGTTTGCCTGTGTCACATGTGATAATTCAAAAAAGGTGTTAGAAAAAAGAGCCATGAAATTGACAATTGTGGTATCTGTAATGTGTCCCCAGTGAGTTACTGTAAAGTCCCTGTAGCTCAGATAGTTAAAACTGTACATATTTAGTAACCACAGGAATGGGTATTCCACACATTCCTTTCAGTTCCACATGTGGTTAACACAGTTCAACAAGGTCCCATACAGTCTTTCTCTATCCACATGGGGACAGTTTGCCATCTGCTGGTCACTCAGGTGGTAGTATATGATGCAAATTGTCACAATACACAACACTGCACGTACTGGCTCTGAGGATAACCGTTAACACATGCTGTTGAGCTATAGTTGCTGCTACTGCAAACATCAGTCTCTTCATTTTTGGTGTAAAAACATGTATACACCATGTTGCAGCATGCTTTTTATATACGTTTGTGAAATGGTGCACCATTTTGGGTGTCACCATTTGTATACATCATATAACTTATTCACACAGAGTTCTTCATTTTCATGTCATTATACACTAATTAACATCCTCGGCATAACATGCTATTTTTAGCCTTGTTTGATCACACTATCTGTCTCTCTGAAGTGACGATATCCTACATATTCTGGCTACCCATGCTGATTTGCACTGTTGAATGTGTTAAATGTCCATAAAGAATGGGTGACCTGTACATTGGCACCCAGACTGGAGAATGAGTGTTCTCCAGCAGAGTGTTAATCTACATGTAATGCCTGCTGAAAAACTAGTCCACCACTTTGCTGAATCATATTAAGCTGCCATGTAGCTCAGACTGAAAGAAAGTCAATGGCTACCATTATTAAGCAGTGCTTTTGCTGTTTAGTAAGTGCAAAATAAAAAAAAAAATTAAACAATGGAAATGAATGTGTGTTTACGTCTGTCTGTGTGAGTGTATGTGTGCATGAAAGTGAGAGTGACACCAGTCGAACCATTATTTTATACTTGTTAAGCAGCGCTTTTTCTGTTTAGCGAGCTTAAAAATAAAAGAAACATAAAAAGAAAGAAAAGTGTGTTTATGTTTCTATCTGTATGGTGTTTGCTTGCGTGCATGAAAGCAGGGGTGTGTGTGTGTGTGTGTGTGTGCGTGTGTGTGTGTGTGTGTGTGTGTGTGTGTGTGTTTGTGAAGATTGACAGTGACTGAGCAGTGGCAACAGTGACGGGGTTTGCATACCTTTCGGCCACTTAGCTCAAGAAATCTGGATAAAGCCTAAAATAAAGGTGGGACAAAGGTTCAAAAAGAGGAACAGATTTTAAATATTTCTCATATAAAATTACAGAGTTACTTGAATAACATAATTTGTATTAGAATGAATTTTCTGAAGGAAATAAAGGCTGAAACTCAAATGTATGTCATTGTTTAATGACTTCAGTCCCCAATGACTGGCAACAAACCATACATTTTAGGAGTAAGGGCCCAAAAATCAAATAAATATCTGGATCTTTTTTGAAAATGTTATAATATAATAAATAAGTAAACACAACAATTTTACAGACAGCCCATTCTCTAAGTGCAATAATGCCCTCCAGAGTATGTGTTACTGTGTAAATAATGCCCTTCCAGGGGTGTAGAGGCCCTCCGCCTGCAGTGTGGGGCCTCATAACACTCCAGGCGGGCATTTTTTACACAGTAACACACACCCTGTTGGGCATTATTGTTTGTATAAATATTGGCTATTGTCTGCTATTTCTTTATTTCCTTCTCTTCTTTAATTTGATTCAGATTTGCTGGAAGTTTAATTACTACTGTATGACAGGAGTTTTGAGTTTGTGTCTGGATGTTACTTAGGTTTAGAAAGATTAAAATTGCTTATGGCATTTAGATGTTGTTTGTATCAAGAGAGATTTAAGTTGATTAGTTCTGAGGGACCTGCTGTGATTTTTTTGGTTCTCAGAGTATTTGTTAGCATGTCCTAGGAAAATGCAGCCAGGTTTTTAAATGCTTTCTTTGCTTAAGTGACATCTGTTTAAGGTCTGGAACGTATTTGTGGCATTCATAGCTAGAAACTGTGCTATGTAGTATAAACATTTAATGTTTGTGCTTGTGGAGGACAACGAGAAAGTTGAGGGAATAGGTGATAGAGAGCTGGGGTAAGATCAGCAGAGTATTTGTTATTATCTTTATGTATGCAAACACTGTGATTCACAAAACAGAATTGTCTCATCTCCTAGTATTTTTACAGGTGCATTGTTTGTGCATTTTCTGTGAAGAAAAACTATTGCATCATCTCTCATGAAGAGAAACATGTGAGGATTAATACCACCAGATGCAGTATTAGTCGAAGATCAGAGAATTCAACAATGCCTTTCATATTATAAACTGTACTGTTCTGAATTAATCAAATACAGAGCTTTACACAATGGCACAAAATTATTGAGACTGCTCTATTTTAGGATATATGTCGTAATGGCACTGGAATTTAATTGGGCCCTTAATCTGTAGACACATATTTATTTATTTATTTTCTTTTGTAGTTTGGCATTGTGTGAAAAGGCTTTGGCAGAATATCTGGAAACAAAAAGACTTGCTTTCCCAAGGTTTTATTTTATCTCATCTGCTGATTTGTTAGATATTTTATCAAAAGGAAATAATCCAGTGGAGGTAAGATTATTATTTGTGCATTGTAGTTTTCTGTCCTATCATTCCTAAAACTAAAGTTGCAGCATGCCATATGAGATTTACACTCTTTACTGGAGTTATTAAAAGTATTCAGCAATTGTGTATTTAGCTACTGTTGGTGTAATGTTTAGCCACCTTTAGCTGCAGAAACAAATGTGATGATCGAAACATTCCACAAACGAATAAAACAAATTTAACAAAAGAAAACCTTACAGTTTATTAGTAATACAGTTTATTAGTAATGCTGGTATTTTGATGAATAAATCTGCTCTCAGGTTACATAATTGCTGCTCTTCTAAAAAGAAGAAAAACGAGCCCACCGCTTCACATTACAGTTAATTTGTTGGAATGTTGGTGCCATAGTGCATTTTGATGGTCAGTCACTTCATTTATGTAATAGGGACAGGACAGTTTATATCTTTCTGTATGTGTGTGTGTGTGTGTGTGTGTGTGTGTGTGTGTGTGTGTGTGTGTGTGTGTGTGTGTGTGTAAATGTAGATACATATATATGGATATATGTGTGTATATATATATATATATATATATATATATATATATATATATATGTGTGTGTGTGTGTGTGTGCGTGCGCATCTCTCTCTCTCTCTCTTTCTATATATATATATATATATATATATATATATATATATATATATATATATATATATATATAAAATTTAGTTTATAACAAGCATCAAAATATGGCAGTCCAGCTGCACAGCTGATGATGATTAATGATAATTAGCCATGTGCTGTGCCTTGGAGCCTTATACTGGGATCGAAATATCACAGTATAGGGATTCAGAGTCAGGTTCTACTGTGCTATTTTGTAGCAAAGCAGTGAGGACTGAAAGTGGTAGTTTTGTGGTTTACAACCATTGCTGTCTATCACAGCAGCAATTGTGTTAGTACAACAGCAGGTAAGTACTGCAAGGCTGTGTGTGTGTGTGTGTGTGTGTGTGTGTGTGTGTGTGTGTGTGTGTGTGTGTGTGTGTGTATATATATATATATATATATATATATATATATATATACCTGGGCAATAGCATAGTATAGATTTGTAGTAGGAACACTTAATACAGTTTCCCAGGCTACACTAACTGCTCAGTTTAGAGACATACAAATGTGTTGCTAATGAACTTTTCCTCCATGTGACTCTTGAATGCCGCTGAAGGATATCTGATGTTATCATTTTCATTCATTCCTCAACTGATGGGCTTAGATCCGAGACTCAGATCCGACTTGGACACTTCTAGATCATCAGATCCTAGAACTCTCATGTTTCTCCCTTTACCCACAATGCCTTGCCAATCTAACATATCTCAGATCTTGTTTGCTGCTATTAGGTATCAGATATGGATTCCTAACCTTTAAGGGTTTATTGAGAGTTCTTGGATTGTTCATCATTTTTCGGGTATTGTAAGTTAATTGAGTGTTTTCTAATGACTTTCTTCTTCCTCCCTCACATAATTTACTGTATTTAGTTAACTTTTAGATAAACTTTTCTCTTCCTTTTTCTCTTCTTCCTCAGCTACCATTGTTAATACTTCTTTCGGTACCATTGTTGGTACCCCTTTCTACTCCTACCGAGTACCCTGTCTCCAATTGTTGGTACTTTTTCTTTTCTCTCCTTTCTTTGTTAAAAAGTAAATAAATAAATAAAATAATATAAAGATATTTATTTATAACCTTTTTAGGATAATCTTTGCAGTAGATTGTTTGCGTTTTGTTGGTGGTAATTCTTTCTTGTTTTTAAGATGGTGGACAAATCTTCTGGGTTTAAAAAGTGTATTTCCTGTGGGCACTAGCTTCTAAATACAGATGCCTACAGAGAATGTGTATATTGCCTTGGTCCAGCACATCTTGATGTTGACTGTGCAATCTGTTCTGGGTTTAATTCTAGGGCCTTAACAGATCACAGGAACAAATTAGTTTTGCGGGATCTCTTGCCCTATTCATCTTCCTCTTCACTGGCTGGGGCTCAAACCCACTCTAAAAAGTCAGAGAAAGCTAAACCTGATACTGTATCTAAGGAAAAGGATTCCCGAAAAATGTCTGCAGAATGATCCTCAGCGTTGACTTCGGCTCCTTCAACAGAGCCTCCTGGTAAGGTTCATCAAAAGTTGGCTCCATCAGTATCGGATCTAACAACTCAAAATCCTAGATCTCCTCAAATTTGTACTCCACCAGTTCTATCAGATCTGATTCCATCCAAGCTTCCTACTCCTTTTCTAGTGGGTTCATCTTGAAGGCATTCTAGGCCTCCTTCCATTATGTCCTTTCTCTGATCCTCCAGAAGTCTTTCAGAAGCAGACATGAACAGGAAGATGAGGAAGTTCCTCAGAGCACAGATAGAGATGTGGGTTCTCCCAACTCCGACCCCTACTGGGCCTGGAAGCCAACACCTATCCACCTTCCCTCTGGGAAGCCAACACCTATCCACCTTCCCTCTGGTTCCGCCTTCTCTGTTCCAACTTTCTGTTTTGGAAACATCTGTTCCGAGATCCCTGGAGTGTCTACTTCTGATCCAAAAACTGTTTGCTCTTCAACCCTGATGGTACCCCTGACCTAACCATAACTTTCCATCTGAGTTGTTGATCTTCATCCAGTCATCACACCCTCCCACCATCCCCCACTAAAGGCTCCTGGTGGATCTTCTGGGTCCTTCTTGTGTTTCAGGGTTTCTGAGCAGAAATGGCCTCTGTTTTCTGTTTCTTCTTGCATGCAAACTCAATGTGAGGTAACTGGGAGAAGGGCATTGTGGGTTGCAGCTTAGCTCGAGAGTTTTTTGGTGTACGCAAGCTTGGTATTAGGCCGACTCGGTTCTGAGGGCTCGGAAGTGAACCCATCAGTGATGACTGGAAGAAGATCAACAGCTCAGATGGAACGTTATGGTAAGACATAACTTCTTTTTACCATCATTGGAAATCCTTCTTTTTCTCTTCTTACCCTTTTGGGTAGCCTTTCCTCTTCCTTTTGGTACTGTTCTTCTTCTCCACATCATTATGTCGGATAAGAAAAGTAGCGTTGGTTTCAAGCAGTGTAAGGATTGCGGCCGTAAGTTACTGCTTTCCGATGGCCATGACTTATGTGTTGACTGTCTGAATGTCTCCCACCTTACTGTGGATCCCCCATGTGGGATTTGTAAAAATTTTTCAACCAGGACTCTTAACGAGAGGAAGAATAAGTTAATATTGAAAGGTCTTCTCAAATCTCCTTTCTCTGAGGCTGTTTCTGGGTTGGAGGGCTCAGCCCCTCCTGTTAAACCCCATAAAAGGTGTTCTTCCTCTTCATCATTGAGGTTGCTCCCTTCTTCTCCCTCTGGAGATCGTAGGGAGTCGACTTATAAGAAGGTCAAATTGATTACTACTTCAACCCTACCACCTGTAACCCTGTCGGCTCCAGGCTTGGCACCACCCCAAATGATTCTGGATCCAGCCATGTCTTCCTTATCGACACCAGCACCAGAGTTCTTGGTGCAGACATCTATGGCTCCGACAGTTCCATTGCAGCCCTTACCGGCACTGGCCATGCAGGTATAGTCCCCTTTGCACCGTTGGTACAATCCTCTTTGGCTCTGAGTAGGACTTTTCTGTACTCCACAGCACAGACATTTTTGGCACTGACATGTTCTTCTGTGCAGTCCTTCTTGGCACCGTCCTTTTTACTGGTGAAGACACTTTCCTCGATAGCACAGTACCTATCGGGGCAGACCTTTGCCTTTACAGTGCAGACACCTTCAACTTCTATGACACTGACGCCATTGGCACAGACTACTTCTACACCGTTTTTTTCGGTGCAGATGTCCTTAGTTCTGGGCTCTGCACCTCTTGAATTAGCAAGGACCAAGTATTCTCCTTCCTTGGATACATTTGCTGGTAGTCAATATAGTCCTTTTCTAGAAAGGCCAGAATCACCATCAGTTTCTCCATGAGGTCAACCAAGAGTCTCTCTGTGCAAGATGAGTTGCGGCTTGTTGACCAGTTGCTTGTGGCCAGAGGTCTCTCTCACCCATCACAGTCCATGTTCCCTCCTTCAGGTGAACGTATATCTCCTCAAACTCCAACATACACTCCCCCTTCGACTTCCACCCAAGTTTCGAAGCCTATTACTCTGACAGCAGCCTCCCTTCCTCCATCTCCAGTAGTGGATCTCACTTTGGAACTAGAGTCGTCCTTCTGGCCCAAGGTGCACTGGGCATCGGTCTCTTCTCAGGCCAGTGGCTGTGCCGTGGGGGAGGGCATCCTGGTTCCACGCCGATTTTTTCCATGGCACCCTCCAGGGATCCTCTGTCTCTCTCTCTCTCGGTTCATGATCCTCTTGAGACTCCTGGTCTGGGGGTGGGCTTGTCGGGGTGGGGTGCGACCCCGGTTCCGAGGTTGTCGTGCTCGGTTCCAGGCTCCCATCCCTCCTCGGGCGGGCCAGCCTTCCAGGCCATGGAGAGGGTGCTTGCCTCCACTGGCAAACCCCACATGTCAGAGTCCTCTCCCCCCTCTGTGCCACAACTGTCACAAGCCATAACCACCGGACACCGGGCACAAGGGCCTCATGTTTTTCCTCCTCAGGAGACCCCCTCTTTGCAGTCTTCCCCAGAACCTCCCACTGAGGAAGTACCCCACAAAGTGTCATGCAAGAGGAAGCACATGGACTCCAATGAGGAGTCTTTGACTGAAGATATGGATTTTGATGACAGGGAAGGGTCCCCATGGTCACCCTCTGATGAGGTGTCCTTTGGTGACATCCTCGAGATCCTTAGACAGAGGGGTGACTGGAAGTCCTCTAATCCTTCCTTTGAGGAATGCATATTCCTGCAGGCTTTTCGTGCCTGGCCCCCTACCTCCTGGGTCACAACGCCGGCCGATGAGCTCATCCAGCTGTGTTTTTAATTATGTTTTAAATAAAAGTTTTGTAGTTGTTCAGTGTGGTGGCTAGTGCCTGTTTTCCTTCCTCTTTTATCTACAAAAATAATGTCACAATTGATCTAAAACACACTTCATCTCAAACACAAATGGCTGAAATACAATCAAAAGAAAAATGTGCAAGGCTAGAAAATGTCTGCTGGTATAGTTTTTGATCATAGAAATTACAATGCAAATTATTGGTGATCAGTATTTGTGCCTTACTGCCTACTGCCCTCTGTTATGTTGCACCTATATTACTAGAAGTTTGTATTATTGTGATTGCTATAACCAACTGTGTTAGGAGTTTTTACTTTTCTCCAAAGTTGTGCAAATGTGGAGTTAGAATATTTAATTAAAGGGGCTGCAAGCGGGCTTGCCAACCTGCAAAAAAGAAGTTTTGGAGAATTATTTGCGGTATATAAAGTTTTAGATGCAATGGGATTCACTACATGTGTTTTAGAGGTTCATAGGTGTTTACTAGGCTAATAATGACAAGGATCTTTTTAAGCCTAGCCATGCATCTCAAATCTCTGACAAGCTTTAGTACCTTTGATAAGTGTAAGGAGTTGCTTGGGGGTGTGAAACTTTTACAAGCTGAGGTCTGGGAGATGAATCATTTACAGGCTGCCTGTGTCCATTAGAGACAGAGGTGCCAAATCAGGGATGAATTTACTGTTCCCCATCCATTTGTCCAAGTTACACTTGAAGTGGTTTAGGGAAGAACTCTGCTTCACATGGATGAGGAGCCTGCTCCAGAGAAGGGGTAGTCTCTGGGATACATAGCTGTCTCTCCAGCAGGCCCTATTTATATCACAGGCAAGGTTTAAGTTTTTAGAATGTGTAATTCTGGTGTTTGTTTTGCGCATATGCAGGAGGTCCATTAGAATGTGGTCTGACAATGTCTTGTATGCCAAGCATAGATCTTCCCTCGACAGCCTGTAGGAGACAGAATACAGGAATAGGGCCTTGCGGTGGTCTGCATAGGACATATTACTTACATCATGTATTCTTTTAGTAAGGAACCTCTGTGGACATTCCAATTGCTGGATATGCCTAGTTAGGTACATACCAAAGTGGGCATTGTACTCAATTATAGGCTTGATGAATGCAAAATACAGTGCAACAGTGACTTCCTTGGACCTAGGTCCCATACATTTGTTTATAAGTTGCACAAGATAGAATGATGTCTTGACTACTATAGACACAGGATGGTCAAAGGCTAGATTACTATGTGTGTCCCCAAATCCCTGACAACTGAGACAACTCTTAGGGATTTGTTGTCAATATGATAGTTACCAGGGGTGGATGAATCCCGAAGGATGCTATTATGCATTTCTTGACATTTAGTTTTAGTCCATGTCTCTGACACCAGTTGTTTATCTGTCATTCCTGGAGAACATTTGTGTCAGTGGGGGATTCAATGACAGCTCCTAATTTGCAATCAGCTAAAGATTTAGTCAGCCAAAAGCCATTGCAATTGGCCTTGACTTCAGAAAATTAATTGCCCAAATAAAACTGTCCCAGGACCTATCCCTGAGGAACTCCACTTGCGACTGGCCTCTTTGTAGAGGTGAAGGTGGACTTCCCAATTCTAACTTCCTGGGTCCTATCTGTGAGCCAGTTGGCTGTCCACCAGGTGACATAAAAGTTTGTACCTATCCTCTTTAGTTTGTCAACAATTTACGAGCGAGGTATTGTGTCACATGCCTTGGCCAGATCAAGGGAGGCAGTGTAAACTATTTTGCCATCATCCATTGCTTTGGTGACCTTCTCAAAGAAGTCCACCAAGCTGAGTAGCTATAACCTAGCCTTGATGAATCCAAATTGAGTTGGGTCCAGTGTTTGGAGGTTTCCTATGTTATTTTTGATCTATTCCATGATAATCTTTTCTATGGCTTTGCATATGAGAGTGATGAGACTTTATGGTTCTGTAGTTTCCAGGGTCTGTAGATTTCTCACCTTTGTGTAGAGGGATGACCATTGCTGTTCTCCATTCATGAGGCATGAAGCCTGTTTGGAGGTTACAGTTAAATAGCAATTCCAGAGGGCCTGATAGCTCATGATTTGATGTTGTTCTTTTCATTCTTTCTCAATGTATGGGTTCCAATATGATCCTCGGATCCAACCCGGCCACTTATTCCAGATTTTGGGTCCAGCTCTCAAGCTGCTCCCTCTGCCCATAATGCCCTATTGCATCCCCAAATCCTTAGATCTTGTTTGCCACCATTGCGAATAGACATAGATGTTCAAGCTTTCGAATGCTGGTATAGGTTTCTTGAGTTACAAATCCTTTGTTGGTATTTTCTTTCCTTCTATGGAAATATATATATATATATATATATATATATATATATATATATATATATATGTTTTATATATATATATATATATATATATATATATATATATATATATATATATACATATATATATATTATTTTATGGTATTTCTTGTTTAGTGTATTTGGTAGCAGAACTTTCTTCTCTTTCTTGTAAAAAAAAATACTACTACTAATAATAACAACACCTTCTACTGTGTGTAAAAATTCTCTGTGCAAAACTCTTTGTTTTCAGAAAATGTGGGTATCTTCGTCAGATATGTCTGACAAACCCACAGGTTTTAAAAAGTACACTTTTTGTGGGCATAAAATTCTGAGTTCAGATGCCCACAAGGAGTGCGTGTACTGTCTTGGGGGTGAACATTTGGACACTGCATGTAGGATCTCCTCCATTTTAAACCCTAGGACTTTAGCAGATGGATGTAACAAGCTGATTCTATGAGGTCTTCTACCTTCCAGTTCTAATTTAGAGGCTCAAACTGCCCCGCCCCCCAAGCATAGCAAGTCTGCTTCTTTGGACTATAGGAAGCACTCTCCTCTGAAGTCTCCTAGGTCTTCCTCAGAGGCTCTGGCAAAAACTAAGAAAATATCAGATCTGACACTATTGGATCCTAAGGCTTATCATTCGGATCCTAAGGCTTTAGCCTCAACTGCAGTAATCACAATCAGTCCAACAATGACACTCTCAAATCCTAGACCCTTGGATCTTAAGCAGGGTATCTACAACTGAATTCACTGTTAAGCCAGTTTCACGTAACAGACCTTTGAGATTGCTTTAAACTCCAAAGAAGCATTTTAGGTCTCCATCTATTTCTTCCTGTAGGTCCTCCAGGAACCTGTCAGATGCAGAAATGGATAGGATGAGGCGAAAGTTTCTCATAGCTCAGATCCAGATGGGGGTCTTACCAGCTCCATTCCCTGTCAGATGCATGAGTATGCCTACAACTTCAAAAGCTATTTTCTCTCCTTCTCTGATCTGTCCTGTGGTTTTGGTGCCCCAGGATCTGAGATCCCTGGGAGGTCCAGTGTTGGATCTAGGAATGCTTCTTCCTCCACTTTGACTATATCCTTAGCTAGGTCTGCTTCTGTACCATTGGATTACAATGGGTCTTGGGTCTGAGGGGATAGGCTCAGTTCTGATTTTGTCATATCTGTCCCTTCCTCTTGGAGCCTCAACCCTGGACAGTTTGGATCCAGTTCCACCTCCAAGGGGTAGATCCGAGAGAGGACAAAACCTACCTTTGTCAGAAGTTTCAGCTCAAAGGAGGCAGGTCAGGATATCTCTGGGTAGGTCAGCTTTCATGGTGGTGGAAAGGGCTTTTTCTGTTCTCAGAGAACAGCCCTCTCATGTTTTGGGTCCTACTCCCTTTCTCCCATTGGTTCCAAGCTCTGAGTCACTCAGGTCTATTCCAGAGGGACAGTCAGAACCAATAAGTGTCCAACCAGTTCTGTTAGAGGAACTTCCCCTCCCTTCCGACACCTCGCCTGAGTATCCCACAGAGGAGGTACACCAGAAGAGGACATGCAGAAGGAGACACATTGACACCCCGATGGAGTCTGTCATGGAGGATACCAATTTTGATGAAGAATAGGGGTCCCCATATCACCACCAAATGGCATCTCCTTTGGAGATATTCTAGATATCCTAAAACAGAAAGGTGGCTGGTTTTCCAAAACCCCCCTCACCAGAAGAATCAGTATTTTTCAAAGCTTTTGGTTCTGGCCCATCTACGTCTTGGGTTAGACCCCTGGCAGATGAACTTCTTGATTTAGTTGCCCGTTGGGCTTGGAAGGAACTGGATACAGTCGAATCCATTCCTAAAAGTCCCAACAAGTTTTTGGATCCACCAACTGACAGACTGCACTGGAGCAAAGGGGTACTGGTTGATACTGTGCTGGTGACGGCAGCCACCAAAAAAAGAGCTAGAGGAACAGAGCTCTGCTGTCCATCCGCCTAACTGGGAGTCTAGAGCACTGGACAGGTTTGGAAGGCAAGTTTTTGCCTCAGTAACCTTTGCCCTGAGGTCACTAAATTACCTGGCACATTTTACTTGGCTTCAGAGTGATTTTACCAAGGAGCTTTCAAATACTCTATCAGAGTCCATGTCTGCTGAGGATTTCAAATGGACATCTTCTCAAATGGCCACTCTCATATCCATATCTAATGATTTGATGAGGCTGATCTGTCACACTGCAGAAGGCACCTCATGAGCAGTTGGCTTAGGTATTGCCATAAGGAGACATGTCTGGATGTGGCTTTGTGACTTTGCGGAATCCTTTAAAAAGTCCTTTATTAACACCCCATTTAATGACACTTCCTTGTCTGACCCATCAGTAAAAGATATGCTTACCCACAGCGAGCAAGATGGAAAGACTGTGTCTAGTATGGGAATCAAGTTTTCTATGCCTCAATGAACCTTTTCCAGGAATCAGAGAGGCAGTAAGAAGATATGGTTCTGGAAATCTCAGGGTCCTTTCCAAGATTCATGCAGTGGCAATTCCTCCATAGGAAGAAGAAGAAATTTCAGTGGTAGATGTCTCCCTACAGGCAAAGGAGGTCTGCAGAATCAGGGATTTAGAGATTCCTTTTCAGATAGGCCCTTGCAGTGCTCCTGAAGCACTGCCTGACTATCCAACTCTGGAGGCAGTTGGGAGTTAGTTGTCTTTACACCCAGATCCCTGGGCAAGTACAACACAAGATACATGGATGCTAAGCATAATATCCAGGGTAAAACAAAAAAGGAAGAAATTCGAGAAGCTGAATACTCCACTTTATTTTTGTATTTAGCACTTTCTTCCCTGTATTAAGGACTTCATCAGAATGGATTCTCAAACTTCTTCCTTCTTTGTTTTATATTAGTTTGTTCAGTGTCTCATAATATCCAGGGTTTATTGCATACCATTTTCCCTTCTTCCATCTCTCAAAAGGAAGAAACTTCCTGACGTTCCACCCAGTCAGAGGAAGACCGCAGCACAAGAAATCCAAAAGCTGCTAGACAAAAGAGTCAGCCAAAAGATCTCTCCAGACCAGATAGGATGGTCATGGTCCAGTCCATTCTACCCTTTCTACACAAAGATGGTTGGATATGCTCTATAGATCTTCAGGATGCATGCTATCATATCAAAATAGAAAGGCAATCCAGACTTATCACAGCCCCCAGGGTGTTTACCAAATGGATGTCAGTAGTGGCAGCTCACTTGACGTTAAAGGGGTTCCATGTGTTTCCATATCTAAACAACTGGCTACTCACTGCCTCCACTAAGTATCTACTTTTACATGCTAGGGACTATTTTCTCCAAATTTGCAATTCTTTGGGGATGAAATAAATCATGCCAAGTCAAACCTAACACCAGTCCAGAGCCTGGAGTTCATTGATGCTCTTTCAGACATAACAACACAAATAGCATCTTTACCTCCTCATCATGTCTTCAGTATAAGAAGCCAGGTCCATCTTCTCCTTGCTCAATCAACTCCTCCACTAAGGTCAGTACTGTAGGCATTAGGTTCCATGGCAGCAGTCATTGTACTGCTTCCTTTGGCATGCTTCTTTATGCAGGTTCTTTATCTGGACAATGGTCCATTCTATATCAACCCCTATCCTTTCCAGTCAGGCTCACCCCAGTTTGCAAACAAAACATCTGATGCTGGGTGCAACTGGATGATCTACATCTAGGCAGACCCATTGTTCTACCAATCCCTATGGCCACATTGACCACGGATGCTTCTCATTTGGTGTGGGGGAGGATTTCGTGGGAACAATAGTCAAGGTATATGGTCATCAAGAGACTAAGTTGCATATCAATGTCCTAGAGATGAGAGCAGTCCTATTAGTGTTGCTGGTATTTCAAGATGCTTTCCCATTGGGGACTATTGCAATTCTGACCAAAAACTTGTCTATAGTCTGGCACATCAACAAACAAGGAGGAACTCGATCTTATCCCCTTTGCAGAGAGGCCGTCATAGTATGGGAATAGGCGAGCTCATCAGAACGTTTTCTAATTGTGATATACATTCTGGGGAAACCAGCATGCTAGTGGACAAACTAAGCAGATTCATTTTGATGCCCCACAAGTGGTTTCTCAATCAGCCTGTGGTGGAGATGATCTTCCAGTGTTGGGGCCATCCTTGCTGTGACCTATTTGCTACCACCCTCAACAACAAGTGCAGTGGATACTTAGCTCTTATCCCCCCTCGGGGGAGTTACCGAGAGATGCTCTAGTTCACTGTTGTTCCTCGGGTCTTCTTCATGCTTATCCTCTTCTTTCCCTGATTCTAAAATTTTTACAGAAAGCAAGCAGACTGAATAGCTCAGTAATCATCATTGCCCCCTTCTGGCTTCGGCAAGTGTGGTTCCCCTTCCTACAGTCTCATCTTCGTTATCCTTCATGGATACTGGAGGCAGCTTTGGATCTCCTGTCACACCCATCAGGGATCCAGCATCCCAACATTCAATCTGTAAGACTAAACACATGGTTTCTCCACTTCCAGTAATAGTTTGACAGCCCAGGCTTTCTTCATCTGCACATGATATTATTTGGCTTCTCAAAAAGAATCTACCAAAAAAGTATACAAAAGCAAATGGAAAAGATTCTCCCTTTGGCTTTGAATAAGGAAATTGACCCCCTTTTTACCACAGTCTCTATGACAATCCAATTTTTGAAAACTATTTTTGAAGAAGGAGCTAGTTTTCCTGCAATTAAACTTCAACTGGCAGCTATTTACAGTTTTTACATGGTGAACAGACATGTTTCTCTGTCTTCGTCCAAACTCTGTAAAGCTTTCATGAAAGGAATTTTAATTTTAAGTCCTCCAGTAAAAGATCACTCAGCACCATAGGATCTGACAGTTGTACTACAAAGCCTAATGCAGAAACCTTTTGAGCCTTCATGTAAACCTCATTTGAAGTTTCTATTATGGAAAACAGTTTTCTTACTACCCATTACGTCTGCAAAGAGAATATCTGAACTCCGGGCTCTCTCATCAAAATCTCCTTGCATAAGTTTTCATAAGGATAGGGTTTCCTTATGAACTAACCCTTCCTTTTTACCTAATGTGGCTTCTGAAAATAACATTAACCAATCCATCCACTTACCTGTTTTCTTTCCAAATGTTTCCAGTGAAGGAGAGTACATGCTGCATTTCCTTGATTTTCACAGAGAATTACATTTTTATCTTCATAGGGACAAGGCTATTCAGAAAGTCAGACCAACGTTTTGTTTCCTTTTCTCCAAAAAGGCTAGGTTATCCAGTATCCAAAGTTACTTTAACAAAACGGATAACAGACTGTATCTCCTGGATGTATTCTCAGAAAGGCATGACGTTAACTAAACCTCCCAAAGTTCATTCAACCAGATCCATGGCTACATCATCTGTGTTTTGGTCAAGAACATCTGTTGATGATATTTGTGCTGCAACTACATGGTCCAATGCACATACTTTTGTTACTCATTACAAACTGGACATTGTTTCTAGAAACAGAGCTGCCATTGGTTTGACTGTACTCTGGAATATACTTCCATGAAATCACCCAAGATCAGTGTAGCTAGGACTCTGTCTCATACTTTGAGGAGGAATGAAAAGGACAACATCAGATTTAAAAGTTATGTTCTTACCATAACTGGGCATCTGCATTGTCCATTTTCATTCTTCCTCAACTTCAAGACGTATTGGACTGTATTGGAACCTAAAGTTCCAGGTTTGAGCATTGCCTTTCTACCAAACTATTCCTGTCTCTGTCCTGCTTTGGGGATTGGGCAGCAAATCCAGTCTAAGGCTTTGGGGGTGCAATAGGGCATTATGTGTAGAGGGAAGAGCTCAAGAGCTGGATCCAAAGTCTGGAATATGTGGCTGAGTTGGATCCAAGGATCATATCCTAACCCATACATTGAAAAAGATTGAAAATGGACAACACAGATGCCTAGCTATGGTAAAAACATCAGTTTTAATTTCATGCTATTTAGAAGGCATTCTGGGATATTGTCTGGGTCCATGATGTAGTGTTCTTGACTTTAGAGCGAGCATTAAGAACCTATTTCCTTGTGATAGCAGGGGGAGTTATATTTGATGGTATTTCTTGAGGGAAGGTTGATGGGGAAAGAAGGGGAAAGTTGAAGCTGAATTTGTCATCCAGTAGGTTTGCTATATCTTCTGGCTCAGTATAGGTGGCTCATTAACAATGAGATCAGCAGACAATAATGTATTGCCTTTGAGACTGTGGACATAGCTAAATAATGCCTTGTGGATGTCTTTGGCCTGGGAGGCTAAGTTTACTTCACATTTGACTTTGGTAGACATTATTTGTCCTCTGAGTTGTTTGTTTAGTTTGATGAGAGTTCTTTTATTCTGCTTGGTGCTGTACCTCCTAATTTTGCCATGATTTTCTTCCTTCTGTTATACAGCCTATTAATGTTGTGATTCCAGCAGGGTGGCTTGTTTTCTGAGTTAGTTCTGTACTTCTTCCTGGTGGGTATAGCTGCCTCTATGCAGCTATTAACATGCTTGTATAGGGTTTCTGTGAACAGTTCCGCATAAGCAGCAGTGTTCTCAGGATTTATGGGGGCTTGAAATTTTGCCAGGTTATCATTTAACAGTAGGATGTTAGCCTTAGAGAAGCTCCTAAATATTCCAGGGTTAGCTGGGGTTCCTGGCTTTATTTTTACTTCAAAGGAGACCGTGTTGTGGTCTGACCTTACCAGAGAAGACATTACACTAGGTTGTGTGCTGCACTCTCCCATATTAGTGAGAACCAGATTCAGTATGGTTGCACCCTTGGCTGGTGTATTGATAATATGCTCCAGGGAGTTTGTGTTCACAAAATCCAGGAGTTTCTGTGCCTCTGCATTTGGTGTTGTATATGATTCCAAGATAATAGCAGGGTAATTTAATTTCATCTGTGAATACGGTATTGGGTTGAATGGTAAGTGTTTCCAATAAATTTAAATACATGGTATGGGTTTCCTGTGTCATTGAGGGGAACCTATAGCTTGCAAGGAAGTGGTATTGGATTTTGCCTATGGTGATCTGAACATGGAGAAGCTCAAGTGCATTGTCCTGTCTGACTCACCTTCAGGTATATTTATTTTTGATGTAAATTGAGACACCTCCACCTTTAGTCCCGGTCTGTGTAGTAGCTGGTCTGAATATGAGGAAGGCATTATAACCTTGCACTGTTGGTGTGCTGTCTGTGGCTTTAAACCATGTCTCAGTCTCTGTGGCTTTAAACCAAGTCTCAGTGACCGCACAGACGTCAGCATTCTCTAGGATGAACAGAGCTTCTAGGGAGAGGAGTTTTTTTGGTTAGACTCCTTTCATTGAGCAGTAACACCTTTAGAAGTTCTTGGTTTTGATTTGCTGTGTCAGAAGTACTTTCAGTTTGGCATTGCTTAAAAAAGCACTTTTGGGGTGAACAATATTTTAGTTAATATTCAAAAGCCTAGAGGGGAGAGGTGCAGACCATTCTTGGCAAAGCAGCATGGTGTGTTGACCATCTTCTTCCATGCTAACAAATATTGCACCCCCTTAGAATGACATCAGAATGTCAGTCATCTTTTGTTTGTATTGTGGCATTATCCTTGGAGAATGTAAAATGCTGCTCAGTGCTAGGCTCATACCATCCTGGACACATAATGTACGAGCTTCATGGTGTTTCTCTTCATTTAGTCTAGGGAGGTACATCTCAGATCATTTACACCTACATGGACTATGACTGATTCATACTGGTACTTGTGGTCCAGTGACCTGAGTGCATGTGTAATGTGGTAGATCCTGGGCCCCGATGAGCAACTGAGTGTGTCTTTCTCCTTACTCGGTCTGGTGAGAGGGACATCATTGTGTCTCAAAATGGAATCTCCAATGACCAGAATATTGGATTGTATGGTGGTTTGTCTTATGGGCTTAGAAGTTGAGGCTCCATGAAATGTGGCTGTATTTGATTATGTCGGTGTTGTTTTGAAAGCATGCATTCAGAGCTGCTGAGGGTATTTGTTATGTGCACTTTGTCTATGATGTCTTTGGAGTTTAAGAAAGTTGCGTTTAAGTGCCTTAGTGTATGTAAGCTTATATGTCTGCTTTGAATTGTGTGTGATGGGTGCAGTGTGTGCACCACTGACGACATTATTGACATTGTATGTTAGAGCTTTGCCTCCAGTGACATTGTGTAAATACATCTCTGACATACCATATCAGTTTGTTTGAGAATTATCTGGTTGTCAGTAAACATGAAGCAATTTCTACATTGCCTCAGATGCCCATATCCACCAAACTGGTAACGGAGATACTGGGAAAGTTCTTATCCATGGCAACAGTCCCTTTTTTGTTGATTAGACAGTTGGAGTCACAATGTAAAGTAATGGCAGTAGTATTCAGTTTGCAAGTCTATGGCCATTCCTTGTCACTGCAGACTAGTTGTCCTTTGTACAACTAGGTATTGGTGAAATTTCAATGGTGCTTTTACAGGAAAAATGTCAAACACTCGAAGGGAAACTAATAAGTAGACTGTAATGATTTATGAATGAAATATTTAGGCAGATGTTCTGAAGTTAGAAGCAAAACAGTCAATACTTACTGAAAATAAATAATTAGTTTGTCAGAATGATATAAAGAGGGGTGTCACCTGAATTGCTGCTGCCTTGCTATACTAGTGCTGGTCTCACCACAGATTCACACTGCTGTGATACAATGCTCCTTTGCTTCTTCTCTCACCATAAGCAAAACAGTAGCACCAATCTCAAGATGAGAAGCAGGCCACAGGCTGATTGGTAATCCAGTCTTGTCCCAGATGATGCAAGGGAATGTAGGCTTACTGTAGCATTTTCCTGGTAGATGTTTTGAATGGCAACCAGACCAATCAGAATGGTCAAACATAGACACTCACTGCCCAACTAGAAACAATCAGGAATCAATGCATTCTTCTCCTTCTCTTACCAGGAGTAAAATCTAAGGAAAAGTTCCAGACTGGCACCTAGGAAACAGTTATTATGCTTTCTGATGATCAGCAGTCTCCAAGAAATAATGTCCCTATGCTTCTTCTCTCACTAGGAGCAAAACAGAAGCACTAATCCCAAGATGATAACCGAGAGGCAAAATGTTGGTCTCTAATAATTGGTGGTCTTGGAGAAGATATTGCAAACTTTAAATTTGTATTTGATGAAAATTTGAAATGATTTGTGACTGGATAAAAATTGTCTTACATAATAAACTCACCCTATCTCTCTCTTTATCTTTTCATATATGTATATGTGTGTGTGTGTGTGTGTGTGTGTGTGTGTGTGTGTGTGTGTGTGTGTGTGTGTGTGTGTGTGTGTATATATATATATATATATATATACACACATATATATATATATATATATATATATATATATATATATATATATATATATATATATATACTGCGGTGGTGGTGCTGCGGTAGCGTTGTCGCCTCACAGTAAGACGTTGTCCTGTTCGATTCTCAGCTAGATCGTCTTCTGCGTGGAGGAATGCGTGAATGGCCGTACCTTCGTTGAAGGTTGTGCATCAGGGCTGGCAACTCGGCACGTAAAAATCTGCTGCCAATCATTAGCGGACCGGAGTTCCGGTGTTCAGTTGTTCCCGTTAGGGGTCGCCACAGCAGATCACCTGTTTCCATTTCTTCCTGTCCTCTGCATCTTGCTCTGTCACACCAACCACCTGCATGTCCTCTCTCACCACATCCATAAACCTTATCTTAGGCCTTCCTCTTTTCCTGTTACCTGGTAGCTTCATCCTTAGCATCTTTTTCCCAATATACTCAGCATCCCTCCTCAACACATGTCCAAACCAACGTAATCGTGCCTCTCTGGCTTTGTCTCCAAACCTTCCAACCTGGGCTGACCCATCTAATATACTTATTCCTAATCCTGTCCACCCTCGTCACACCCAGTGCGCCACATCCAGGTCAAACTCCTGCCTTTTTGTCAATGCCACTGTCTCCAACCCATATAACATAGCTGGTCTCACTACCCTCTTGTAGACCTTCCCTTTCACTCTTACAGGTACTCGTCTGTCACAAATCACTCCTGACACTCTTTTCCACCCACTCCATCCTGCCTGTACTCTCTTCTTCACCTCTCTTTCACACTCACCGTTACTCTGAACTATTGACCCCAAGTATTTAAACTCATCCACCTTCGCCACCTCTACTCCTTGCATCCTCACCATTCTTCTATCCTCCCTCTCATTCACACACACATATTCTGTCTTAGTCCTGCTGACCTTCATTCCTCCTCTCTCTAGAGCATAGCTCCATCTCTCCAGGGTCTCCTCCACCTGTTCCCTACTCTCACTACAGATCACAATGTCATCTGCAAACATCATAGTCCACGGGGACTCCTGTCTGATCTCGTCTGTCTACCTGTCCATCACCATTGCAAATAAGAAAGGGCTCAGAGCTGATCCTTGATGTAACCCCACCTCCACCTTAAACGCAACCGTCACTCCCACTGCAGACCTCACCGCTGTCACACTACCCTCGTACATATCCTGTACCACTCTTACATACTTTTCTGACACTCCTGACTTCCTCATACAATACCACAACTCCTCTCTAGGCACCCTGTCACATGCTTTCTCCAAGTCTGCAAAAACACAATGCAACTCCTTCCGACATTCTCTGTACTTCTCCATCAACACTCTCAGAGCAAAGATTGCATCTGTAGTGCTCTTTCCTGGCATGAAAATATACTGCTGATCACTAATCATCACATCCCTTCTTAACCTTGCTTCCACTACTCTTTCCCATAACTTCATATATATATATATATATATATATATATATATATATATATATATATATACACACATATATATAACTCTCCTTCTCTCTCTCTGTTTTTTTATATATGCATATGTGTGTGTGTGTATATATATATATATATATATATATATATATATATATATATATATAAAACTGCTAGAACTACCTGCCATGGTCAGGATGCTGACTGGTCAACTTAGACCACTGTACTCAGTGATCCAAGGTAAACAGCTTAAATCTTGTAAGGATGATCCCTAGTACCTCTAAGGTAAATTAAATAGCCCTTCAGGTTAAATTTTTTTAAATATTGTGACCTTGACTGATCTTGGTTATGCCTGCTATGTTACAGGGTGTTTGTGAGGTCATCCAGTTAGAGAGCATAGAGTCCAATAATAAAGATGAAAAATCTCAACCAGATAAATCGATAATTATTTGAAAAAAATCAAGACACAAACAGTTTATTTTCCTGCTGGCTTAGTTTTTAGAATTTTTTTATTATAATATTCATTATGGTCGTTATTATTCTTCTTAAGGATCTGCATCCAAAACCCCACTCTCTTTCTTTATTGCTTGAACTACCCCCTTCCCGCTTCAACATCATCCCTTTCCATTTTAAATTATAGTCTTCTGCTTGTGTTGTGTATTTGAGCCTTTACTGTGTAGCTCTAACATATCCCTTCAATCAGATAATCCTAAACCACCTTCTTTTGGAAGGATCAACTTATCCCACTTAACTGTTGTTCTCTTTATCTCCCAGGTAAATGCCTTTAACTATTTGTTAATTATTGTCCACAACTTCTCCTCTGGTTGATAAAAATATGCCTGACCCATGTATAAAACTAAAGGGATTAAAAACATTTTCACTGCTTATACCTTACTACCCATATCTATAAACAAGAGCTTCCATTGCCTCATGTTTTGTATTATCTTTTGTTTAGACTCTTCTCACATATCTTTAGCTACCATAACATAAGCCTTTTTAATCCATATTCCTAAATACTTCATCTTATCATATCCTCATTGTGACGCCCGTGCATGGCCCAGTAATCAAGGAGCTTCAATGCTCACCACTAGCACCAGTGAGAGGCATGCATATTGGGGATAACAAGTACACACACACACAGTAAAGTACAATTACCCTTAAGAGCACACAGAGATCACAGTCAGTCTGGAGCTGACTTCTCCCTTTTTCTCCAGATCCCAGTAAGACTCCCCACTGCCACAGCTATAGGGTCCAGATCTCAGTTTAGCAGTCAAGCTAAAACCTCCAGCATCCTCTCTGTCCAACCAGTGCTTCATGTCCCTACCCAAGTAGCTGACACACACACACACACACACTTTAAGATATGATTTATATACAAACATACAGATACTCCTGGGGAGGGCTGGCACAGGTTCTCAAGCTATGCACCCTTCTCTCCAGACTATAAGGTAGAAATCACTGCCACCAACCACTATTATCAGCAACTATATTGCCCTTCCCAAAGTGTGACCAATTTCACTGTGTAACTTTGCTGTTATCCAAATAGTAATTGTGACTGAGCAGCAAAACTATTGGTGTGGCTTGGATAATATCCCCAAATACATGTAATGTACTCTAAGAGCTTAAATTATCTCTGCACAAAACAGCCACAGTTGAAAGGTTTAAAAACATTTAATAAATAATAAAAACACAAGACAATACTTAGTACTTTAACACAATGACATTACACAGTTCATAAATCACAGGCAAATGTTTTAAAACAATACTGTAAGATAGTCTGACATAAATATGAAAAACAGCTAGACTAATCTGGCTAAATTCCTATCTAACTCAAAGAGAAATATAAGTTCTAAATACGACTTTCAAGGCAAAGTACTGGTGAGTTGTTGTCAGCTTTAGACAAAATCCAAAATGCTCAACTCTTTCTCTCTGAGATAGTCTTAAATTGATATACACATTACTGCTGAATCATTTCACATTACATCTTTTCTGACACCTCTGCTGGAGTTTCCCAGGCTCACAGAACTCAAAATTTAACATTTGTTTGTAGTCTTCACCTGCCAGAAAAGCACAGCAATAAAGGACACTTTACATATAAAACCTAGTAATTAACTCTTGTCCTAAGACAATAGAAATAATTTTTAGTCCAGACATCCTGTCTCTGAGCTTGAGATCAAACAGTCACAAAATGCTTCCCTTAGCAGCTTCCTTCCGACAGGGTGCACTGTGGTTACATTTTTGAAGCTCAGGACATATAACACAGTTTTCTTACATTTGTAAAATACACCTGTGGATTATATTAATATTTACAATGATGCAGAATCATCTACAAAATTATATCTAGCTAGGCTGGCAGCCTTCACATATCTTCCCCCTGGAGAACTCGAGCGAGTTTTTCAAGTGACCCTTGAGAAACGTTGCTTGAGAGGGTTTGGTGTATCTGAGTGTACCTTACCCCATTCCCTGTCTTGAGACCCCATCTGTGTTGACATTGCTAACCCCACTGTGGTGCTGCACTGACATATCATATGCTTGCAACCCTAGGGTCCATCTTAGCAACTTGGCATTTTGCTGGCTGGCTTGGTGTAACCATGTTAGGGGATTGTGATCTGTAACTACAGTGAATTTTCTTCCATACAGATAAGGCTGAAGTTTTTGCAGTGCCTACACTATGGCTAGACATTCCTTTTCTACCACTGCATAGCATTCATCTCTTGGTTGAAGCCTACGACTGAGATAAACCACTGGGTGCTCTTCTCCCTCTGAATAAATCTGGCTAAGTATAGCACCCACCCCATGGTTTGAAGCATCCAACTGCACAACAAATTATTTGCTATAATCTGGACTGGCTAACACAGGGGGTCCTCTCAAAGCTTCTTTAAGCTTTTGGAATGCCTGCTCACATGCTGGGGTCCACATTACCTTATTTGGCCTGTTTTTCCTTGTCAGGTTTGTGAGGGGAGCAGTTATGGTACTATAGCTGGGGACAAACTTTCTGTAGTACCCAGGTGTCCCTAAGAATGCCCTGTCTTGCTTTTTGGTAACAGGTGCAGGCCATGCCTGAATGGCTTCCACTTTGGTAGGTTCTGGCCTGATCTTACCACTCCCCACTCTATGTCCCAGGTAGAAGACCTCTGCCATACCCACCTAACATTTGCTGGACTTAATGGTCAACCCTGCCCTCTGTAGTCTGTCCAGCACCTCCCTGACATGCTGAAGGTGCTCTTGCTAGGAATGGCTGTAGATGGCAATATCATCTAGGTAAGCAAGGGCAAACCATCCTGCTCCTGCTATGATATGATCTACCAACCTCTGGAAAGTTGCTGGGTCATTTTTCATCCCAAAGGGCATCGTTGTGAACTCATACAAGTCAAAAGGAGTCACAAAGGCTGACCTCTCTCTAGCACTGGGAGTCAAGGGCACCTGTCAGTAACCATTGGTAAGATCAATGATGGTAAGATACTTAACCTGATCCTGCTGCTCTAGGGCTTCATCTGTCCTAAGCATGGGTTAAGCATCTGACTCTGTGTGACTATTTAATTTCCTGTAGTCTACACATAACCTGGTGCTGCCATCCTTGTTTGGCACCAGCACCTCTGGTGAGACCCATGGACTGTTGGACTCCAGTTACCGCTAGTTACAACATTTCCTGTATCTCCTCTTTCAGAGTCAGTCTGACTCTGTCAATCATCCTATAAGGGGTCTGCCTAATAGGCCTTTGGGGTCCTGTATCCACCTGGTGCTGCACCAGGTGGGTGCACCCTGGTTTCCCAGTGAACATATCCCCAAACTCCTGTAACACTGCTCGGATTTCTCAAACCTGGGTAGGAGATAGCTGCTGGGAAATTTCTACCCCTTCCACTGAGGTGTCAGTCCGAGCCTCACTGAGGAGATCAGTCACCAGATCTCCCTCAGACTCCTCCTGCAGTCCACTGCAAATACTCACCACACGGGCGTCCCTAGCATGACAAGGTTTCATCATGTTAACATGGTGCAATTTGTGCTGTTGCCTCCTGCCTAGCAGTTCCACCATGTAGTTAACATCACTGACATTCCTTGCCACCTTGCTGATTGCAGCTTGTTGTGTCTGGCAGGAATGATAACCATTACCTGCTGCCCTATAGCATACTCTCTAGCTCAAGCATTCCTGTCATACCAGGCCTTTTTCTGCTGTTGGGCTTCTGCCAGGTTCTCCTGGGCCAAGCCCATGAGTTTCTTGAGCCTTGACCTGAGGTTTAGGACATATGCCACAAGAGACTCCTGGTGAGATTCATACTCACCATCCCATTCATCATGAATTAAATCTAGAGGGGCCCTCACCCTATGTCCATACAGTAACTCAAAGGGTGAAAACCCTGTGGATTCCTGTGGAACCTCTCTGTAAGCAAACAATAGATGGGGCAAATATTTGTCCCACTCCCTCTTAAACTGGTCTGCAAATGCCCGTAGCATGGACTTGAGTGTAGAGTTTAACCTCTCAACAAGACCATTAGTCTGGGGATGGTAGAGGGTGGTCTTCAGGTGCTTCACCTCACAGTACTTCCAAAGACAAGCCAGCAGGTCTGAAATTGGCACCTCTGTCAGTCAGTATTTCTTTTGGGAAACCTACCCTACTGAAAATCTCTAACAAAGCATGTGCCACCTTTTCCACCTCAAGCGGAGGACAAAGCCACTGCCTCAGGGTATCTTGTAGCATGATGTACTACCACTAGGATATACTTTTTGCCTGTGGAACTTGGGGTACTCAGAGGCCCCACAATATGCATAGCTACCCTGTGAAATGCCTCCTCAATCACAGGCAAAGACATCAAAGGAGATCTCACCTTGTCTCCTGCCTTGCCTACCTTTTGACACTGCTCACAGGTCCTGCAGTACTCTGTTACATCTCTGGAAATTCCAGGCCAATAGAAGTTCTGCATAAATATGTCTCTTTGTATGTTTTATGCCCATATGACCTGCAAAGGAAATATCGTGGGCTATGGCTAGAAGTGCCAGATGGTAGGCTCTATGCATTACCAACTGCTGTATTCTCTCACCTTCTAGCCCTCCCTCAGGGGTCCACTCTCTATACAGTAACCCTTTGTCCCAGTATACAGAATCCCCCTTCCCTTGAGAATCAGGCGCCTCGCTAGCTACTGCTCTCAGGCCTTGTAATGTAGGGTCTGAGAGCAGAGCCTGTATAAACTCTCTGTTTGTAACCCTCCCCAGCTCACCTTCCACAGGAAGTCTGGCATCCTCTGACAGCAGTGCCTCACTGTCAGCCTGGGTACTACTTCTCACCTCTGCCCTTGCAGTCACTCTGTCCAAGAGACCATCAATACCCACAAGCAACTCTGACTCACCTTCAGTCACTGCTACATAGCTTCCTCCCTGAAGTGACCACCTCACCAGTCCTGGCTGTAAGTGTGCAGTCTGTTTGGGTCACCCCCAAGCTACCAGACTCACATGCTTGTCTCCAAGCTTGACTGCTTGCAACTGCATGAGCACATGGTACTACATTATCAAAATCATTCCCTATCAGGGCGTCTGCAGGGATATCCTGAAACACAGCTACTTGCTGGCTTCCTTTTCCATCTTCCCAGTCATGGTGAACCTTAGTCAAAGGTATTTGGAATGAGGTCCCTCCTAAAGCTCTGATTGGAGTAGACTGCCCAGGCAAGCAGTGCTCCTTTGTAACCACTGCACGCTTCACAGTGGTTATGTCAAAGGCCGTGTCTCTCTTTGCCATTTACTACTATAGGATATAACCTCTGGTGGTAGTTTGGTACCCTTGTTGTCTCAAGAAACCTACTGTTGGCATTTTGTCCTTCTCACTTACTGGCTCCTCACCTTTTGTTCCCCACCTTGCCTCCATGGACATCTATATGCCATATGGCCCCACTGGTTGCATTCAAAACATTTAACCCTAGGTCTTGGCTGTCTACCTGGACTAGTGGCTTCCCCTGCTATTGGAAAATTATGTTGGGGTAGTCTGGGCTGCCCACCATGAGTTCCTTTAGTCCCATGAGCAGCACTGGGTGTCCCTTTCCTGTGCAGTGATGCCCTGCTTGCTAGGTATAGGTCTCCCTTCTTCCCCAACTCATCTGAAGTAGCACATTGTCTATCAGCTAACCAGATCCTCATGTTCTCAGGCAAAGTGCTAAGGGCTTGTTCCCTCACCCAAAGGTCTGCAAGCCCTTCAAAAGTGGTGACTTGAGATCCACTCACCCACCTATGAAAATAAGTGCTTAGTTCAGCAATATATTCACACACATTTTCATCTGCCTTGTGTTTATGCTCACAAAATGTTTTCATATAAGCGTCAGGTGTTAACTTTAAAAATTCTAGCAAACTATTCTTAACAGCAGTATAATCAAAAAAATCACAATCAGAGAATTTAGACAGCACAGTTACAGCTTTACCATAGAGTAAGGGGGTCAGGAACTGCACTCTGAGCCTTTGGTCAACATCATACTGTTTACGTACCCTCTCAAACATATGAATGAAACTATCAAAATTACCCCCCCCTGTAAACTGCAGAAGACATTTACTGACCTTTTGTGCTTCTGGTGTCCGGTTACTCCTTTCCCCATTACCTCCATGAGTCTGGCGAAGAGTCAGCATCTCCTTTTCGTACTGCCTCTGCCTCTCCTTCTCCTCAGCTTCCAGGTGTAGCAGTTTCTCATTCTCCTCGGCCTGTAAACATCTCAGTCTCTCTGCTGCTTCTATTTCCAAATGCCTGGCTTCCAACTCAAGTCTCTTTAGCTCCAGATGGATTTTTAAGTCCTCTGCAGAAAGGTTGAGCTGTCCATTCTCTGAGTGATGTACATCTCCAGGGCCAGTCTGATCATCCTCCTGGTTGCTATTCTCTGATGCAGCTGTGACCAAAGATGCAATCATGTCTGCTCTAATCAGGTTTCCATGCACCAGTCCTTTAGAATGGCACAACTCAACCAACTGGCTCCTTGTCAGCTTATTTATTTACATTTGTTTACCAGGAAATTCCAACTGGACACGGGTCCTTTTTCAGTGGAGGCCCAGGGGGAAAAGCTCCACAGAAAGACATGATAGATGGTAAACAATAGCAGTTAAGGTATGTATACAGTAGAGGTGATCATGACATGGAGAAATACAGGAGAAAATTAGGTACAATTGAGTAGTAAGCTCTAATTACAACATTGAGAAAGAAGTAAAACACAGTGCTACAAATTATCTAAACAGTAACTAGATAACAACAATAATAGATTAAATGAATAACTAAATCCTTGTAGGATTAACAAGCAGTGAGCGATCTTCAGTTCAGTTTTATAGTGATAGAGGGGATACTCTATCTAAATCTGGGAAAGGAGGGTTTATTAGATGGGGTTTGGACAAGGACAAATCCAGTGATAACTTAGGTGAGATTTAAGTGCAGTCTTGAAAAGACTGCAGGAAGGAAGAGTAGTTATGGTAGTGGGAAGATTGTTCCAAAGCTTGGATATAGTACAGGGAAATAGTGCTTCACCTGCTGAGTTTTTGGCTTTGGTGACCTGGAGTAGATTTTTGTTGCAAGTAGTGTAGTAGTCTGGAAGAGTTGTAGGGTTGGAGAATTGTATGGAGCGATGGGATACGGAGAGGGTGGTTTACTAGTTTATGAGCAAAGGTGAGTTGAGTTTGGTGTAGGAGTTGTGAGAGTTCAAGCCAGTAAAGGTCTCTAAAGCAGACACAGTGGCGGCTGCGGTAAGAGGCACCAGTGGCAAATTTTGCGATTTTATTGTAGCAGGCTTCGAGTTTGTGTAGGTCTGACTGTCTAAGATTTGTAAGTATAGGTGATGCTTAGAGTATGGTGGAGGTTAGTTGGGAATTGCCAATAGAGATTCTTGCTGGTTTGGTGATGTATTGTCGGCTTCTATATAAGGTACCCAGTTTTTTGTGAACTTTTTTTTATTGTTGGTGATATGTGGGTGTCAAATTTAAGATTATTGTCAATCTGTATGCCAAGTAGCTTTGTGTGAACTGTTGATGAAATGGAGGTTTTATCCTTGGCTTCAGTAGTGAAGTGTGGGATGTTTGGGGTAGATTTGGAGGATTGGAAGATGAGGAGTTTGGTTTTATTTGGATTGAGGAGAAGCTGGGAATTAGATAGCCAGCTTTCAACTGAAGAGAAGGATTCTTGGGTGATCTGTTAGAGTTCTGTTAGAGCTGGGGCTGAGCAGATGAGGGTGGAATCATCTGCATACTGTATGAGGGAGGCATGTTTGGTGGCAGTGTGCAGATTATTGGTGAAAAGGGAGAAAAGTAGGGGGCCAAGGATGGAGCCTTAGGGAACCCTGAGAGTAATAGGGAGACGAGTGGATAGATTGTTGTTCCATATGACTGATTGCTGGCAGCCTTGTAGATAGCTGTGGAACCAGTTTATGGCTGATGTGGATAAATTGAGTTCAGATAGAGCAGAGAGTAGAAGATTGTGTGACACAATGTCAAAGGCTTTAGATAGATCCAGAAATACAGCAGAGGAGAGAAGGCCATTGTTTTTGTGATGGAGGATAGTGTTGAAGGAGAGGAGAGCAGTTGTCGTGCTGTGGTGTGGTCTGAAACCATGCTGGGTATTAGAGAGGAGGTTATTGTTAAGGAGGAATTTGGAGACCTGTGAGTTGATGCATTTTTCAAGTATCATGGAGGGGGGGGATGGCAGTGGGGCAGTAGTTGGAGAGGTCAGTGGAGGGGCCACCTTTGTGGAGGGAAGTGATGTGTGATATTTTCTATAGCGTGGGTACATAGGATTCAGATATGGAGTGGTTGATTAATATGGAAATAAGGTAAGCTAGGACATCAGCTGCTCTCTGTAGGTATTCAGCAGGCAGGTAGTCGGCTGCTAGTTTTGTGGGTTTTAGATTTGTCAGGAGTCTTTTTATGTAGGAGGGGGTACTGTGGAGAGAAAGAAGGTAGGGAGGGGTGATTGTGGGTTGGGTGTGGGGAGAGTTAATGTAGGGAAGTGTTTTTTCATTAGGGATAGAACAGATTCTGTGAAGTGTTTATTGAAGGAATCAGCAATGCTACTGGTGGTGAGAAGGGTTGTTGGTAGGGGGGTGCTTACTTTTTCCAGGCAGAATTTACAGTTAATTGTAGACCAGAATTGCTTGGGGTTGTTTTGGGAGGAGTTTAGGGACGTCTGATAGAAAAGGGCTTTGTCTGCTTTTACTTGCTTTTTGACCTTGTTATGTAGTTCAAGGAAGAGTTGCCTATCTGAGGGGTTTTTAGTTATGCACCAGCGTTCTCATGTTTTATCCCTGGTTTTTATAAGGCCCCTGGTGTTTTTTTTGTAGCCAGGGGGAGCTCTTAGTTCTGATTCTGGTGTTTATCAAGGGGGCTTGGGAGATAAGGATGTTGAGGAAGGTACTGTTAAATAAATGAACTGCTTCATCTAGGTTGAGGTACTTTAGAGGTGACCAGTTTACGTTCTGGAGGGAAGAGGTGAAGGAGTTGGTGTTAAAATTAGCTTTGTTGTGAATAAGTCTGTGGATAATGGGTTTGTAATCATTAATGTGATTTTTTACTAGGAAGGTTGGGGAATGGTCACTGAGGGAGTCAGGTAAACAGCCTGCTAGGTAGGTGTGAGGGACTTTGTTAACTAAGACCCAGTCAAGAATGGTGTGGTTATTGGAGTTTTTATTGATCCTAGTGGGGGGTTGTATTAGCTGAGAGGAAACCTTGGAGATTTAGGTGGAGGGCTGGATGGTTGCTGTTGCAGGATAATCAATTGATGTTAAAGTCCCCAAGGATGATAGTTTATTGGGGTAGGGAGAGATTCACCCCAGTCTAGTAGGTTTTCAAGGGGAGGTATATTTTGGCCTGGTGGCGAATAGCACCTTGAAATATTGATTGATTTTTTAGGGTTTAATTTGAGGGTGCTGTAAAGTATTTCTTCCTTTTCAAACTGGGGACCTGATTTGGTGAGAATTTGGATACTGAGGTGGTGTTTGTACAACAGTGCTACACCTCCTCCTTTTCTGAGTAGTCTGTCCTTATGGAGGATGTTGTATCCAGGTGGGAGTATTTCCTCACTTTTGATGTGACGTTTGAGGCACGATTCGGTTAGGATAAGGATGTCGGGGGAGTAGAGGATTATATAGGCATGGAGGTCTTGGATTTTATTACAGATGCTTCTGATGTTAAGAGACATAATGAGGCGGTCATTTGGGTTTTTGTTGCTTGCGATTTGGGTGATGGGGGAGTTGGTTGGAAGGGGGTTTGTGGAGATGTTACCATACTCCTCTGCTGACATGCTTGTCTGCTCTCCCTGACTAACTAAGCTAGCAAAAAAAAAATAAAACAATTGTGATCTGAACTCTGAATATTCACTGAGTGGCTGATTTAGAGTACAAAAACACCTTCAGTGATCACTGTACACAAGCTACAGGAATTCACTGTCCACACCACTACAAGCCAATACGTGATGTGGTTATCTCACCACAATCAAACAGTCAGTATTTGATGTGGATATCCCACCACTGCCATACAGTTAATATGTGATGCCCGCGTACTGGCCCAGTGATCAAGGAGCCTCCATCCTCACCCCTAGCACCAGTGAGGGGCGTGCACATTGGGGGGGATAACAAGTACACACACAGTAAAGTATCATTTCCCTTAAGAGCACACAGAGATCGCAGTCAGTCTGGGGCTGGTTTCTCCCTTTCTCTCCAGATCTCCAATAAGACTTCCCACTGGCACAGCTATAGGGTTCAGATCTCAGCCTCAAGCTAAAACCTCCAGCACCCTCACACACACTTTAAGATTTTATTTATATACAAACCTACAGAGACTCCTGGGGAAGGCTGGCGCAGGTTCTCCAGCTATGCCCCCTTCTCTCCAGACTATAAGGTAGAAATCCCTGCCATCAATCTCTATTATCAGCTACTATACAGCCCTTCCCAAAGGGTGAACAATTTCTCTGTGTAACGTTACTGTTATCCAAATAGTAAGTGTGATTGAGCAGCAAGACTATTGGAGTGGCTTGGATAGTATCCCCAAATACATGCAATGTACTCTAAAAGCTTAAATTATCTTTACACAAAACAGCCACACTTGAAAGGTTTAAAAATATTTAATAAATAATAAAAACACAAGACAATACTTATTACTTCAACACAATAACATTACAGAGTTCAGAAATCACAGGAAATGTTTTAAAACAAAACTGTAGGGTAGTCTGACATAAATATAGAAAACAGCTAGACTAATCTGGCTAAATTCCTGTCTAACTCTAAGAGAAATACTAAGTTCTAAATACTACTGACAAGGCAAAGTACTGGTGAGTTGTTGTCAGCCTTAGAAAAAATCCAAAATCCTCAAATCTTTCTCTCTGAGATAGTCTTAAATTGATATACACATTACATCATTTTTGACACCTCTCCTGCAGTTTCCCAGGCTCACAGAACTCAAAATTTAACATTTGTTTGTAATCTTGCACCTGCCAAGAACCCACAGCAATAAAGGACACTTTACATATAAAACCTAGTAATTTACTCTTGTCCAAAGACAATGGAAAGAATTTCTTAGTCCAGACATCCTGTCTCTGAGCTTGAGATCAAGCAGTCACAAAATGCTTCACTTATCAGCTTTCTTCCAGTAGAGTGCACTGTGGTTACAATTTTGAAGCCCAGAACATATAACACCGTTTTCTTACATTTGTAAAAACACGCCTGTGGATTATAATAATATTTACAATGACATAGAATTATCTACAAAAGTCTATCTAGCTAGGCTGGCAGCCTTCACACTCATAAATATGGGTGTTGCTGAACCAGGATGTGTGGGTACATAATGTATGGCTATAGTCTTTAATCCAGTGTTGCCTTTTCTGTCTGACTTCAACCTGGGGGTTATTAAATCCAATTTGGATCTAAGGATGGTCAGTTGCAAAAGATTTCAGCCCAGGAGCTCTGCCTCCTCTGCCCATAAGATCCTGTTCCCTCATTTCTTACCCCACATCCCATTTTCTGCCCTCCAGGGCAGCATCAAAATCACAAGCTCTATTGAAGTTTTTTTTTCCTGTATCCTTGTTGTGTAGTTTACATTTCTTCTTTTTCTTTTTTGTAGCGCTCCCATTTTCTACTCTTGTTCATCTTTAACTTGCTAGGTTAGGCTAGTTTTAGGATAAGCAAGGTTAGGAGATGTTTGCTATTTTTTTTTAATATATATATATATATATATATATATATATATATATATATATATATATATATATGTGTGTGTGTGTGTGTGTGTGTGTGAGTGTGTGTGTGTGTGTGTGTGTGTGTGTGTGTGTGTGTGTGTGTGTGTATGGGGTTTTGTGGTATTGTTGTGCTTAAAAAAAATTATTAGATTTAGGTGTGTGATTATGTAGCATTTTTAACTTAGAGCTGTGAGGTTCTTATATTGTTGTGTTTGTTACTGGCATTTCTCTTATTCTCTTATAGGTATGGATAAGGAAAAATAATTCAAAAATTGTGTGGTGGGTTGCCACAAGCTACCATCACAGGATGCACAAGAAAAGTGTATATATTGTCACAGTGCATTTCATTCGGAGTCCGAGTGCTCCATCTATGCAAGGTTTGGCATCCAGTCTATCAACAAGCATTGGGCAAAGTTGGTGCTTAAGGGCCTGTTGCCCTCTGGGAACTCACCTCCCCCTCCTCATCTCCAAGAAAAGTTCAGAAGAGTGAGGGAAAGAGGGGGTTCCCTTCCCTTTTGACCAGCTTGGATCCAAAGATCCAAAGACCCCTGGCTCTCTTGGCTTCTATGGCTCCTGGTTCGAGCCTGACCTTAAGGACCCGATTGCCTTTAGTGCCAACTGTGGGAAAGATTGCTTCCCTGGCTTTAAGTATGCTGAGTCCCTGTTTGTTCAAAGGAGCAGGTTAAAGTGGGGTCCATTCTCTTCTCCCTTTTTGCCATCTATCCCTGTGTAGTTTTCCCCTGAAGTCATCCCTTTCTCTGCCTCATATTTGATTATCCCCATTTTAGGCCCGGTCATTGGAGCCTTACTCTGGTAATTGGGCCTCCAAGCCCTTTTCAATAGCCTCTTCAGCTTGGTCTTCCCATTCACTTGGGAGTATTAGGCCCACAGATTTGTAGCAACTGATGCAGTCCTTATTACAGGCCCAGATTCAGCTGGGACATAACCCCTCCACCTACCTGAGGCATCATCTCCATCTTGTGTGTTTCCTCCCTTGGGCCACTTGGCTGTTGGGTTTTTGGAGCTGGTTACCTTTCCACCACCAGGATTGGGTCTGCCAGCTTGGCTATTTCAGGGGCAAACCCCTACCTTGGCTCCAGCAGCTTCAGAGCCATGCAGGACTCAGAGCTGAGGTTTTAGGTCTGGGTGTCCCTGGTTGGGATCAACTCTTTGGGTTTTGAATTCATGCATTCCCCCTAGCACCTCAGCAGTTAAGAGTCTGGCTTTGGTCTCAACACTGGGGCAGGGTGAGTTGGCTTTGGAGTCTGGTATCTCCTTGGAGTATTCAGATTCCAGGAGTCTCAGCTCCAGATGACTGGCTTTGGTGTCTGCCTTTGATGTTGTGGAAAGGATGTTCTCCAGAATGGAAATGGAGTGGTTGGTGCAACTGCCAATCCTCCCCCTTCTTTATCTGGTCCTGTGGACCTGCATCAGAAAGCTCTGGAACATCCATCACCTCTAGATCTCCAGGCAACCCTGCATTCAGAGTCTTCTGCCTCTTATATCTCTCCCCCAAATTCTCAGGTGTGGGATAGTCTTGGCAACAGTTGGTGCAAGAAGAAGCATCTGGATTCCATGGAAGAATCCTTCTCTGAAGATACCAACCTCAAGGAAGGAGGTGGATCCCTTATGTCTCCCTGCAAAGGTGCCTCCCTTGGCAATCTTATGGAGCTACTTTGCCAGTGTGGGGGTTGGACTACTGAAGCACCTTCTCCAGAGAAGTCAGTGTTGTTGGAGGCTTTTGGTGTGGGCCTGTCCCTGTCTTGGGTAGTCCCTTATCCAGACACACTAATTGACCTGGTATCCAAGAGGGCTTTGAAGGAAACATACTTGTTAGAAACCATACAGAAAAAACTGGGTAAAGTCTTGTTCCACCCTAAGGACCAACAGGATTGGAGTAGAAGTCTTGCCATTGATGCTATAGTGATGCTGACAGCCACCATAAAGGGCATTTCAGAGAAGAGTTCTTTAGTAAATTTCCCAAATATGGAATATTTTGCATTTGACCAAGTAGGGAAGAGCACCTATGCATCTGCTCTGATTGTTTTAAATTACTTGGCTCATTTGACAAAACTGCAGAACAACATTGTCTCTGAAGTATCAAGAATTGTTAAGACAAAGCAGGCTTCAGAGACTCAGAAGACCCAAGAGATGCAGTTATTGACCTTATAGTCTTTCTCTAATATGACTATGTGCCTGCTTTCCAAAGCAGCTGATGACATGTCTCGAGCAGCCAACACTGGCATTGCCATGCACTGGCACTTTTAGATGAGATTGTGCATTTTGGCATACTGCTTTAAGGCATGCTTTATCAATGCACCTTTTGATGTTGCCTCTCTTTTTGGGCCAGGAGAGAACAAGATAGGAAGATGTTGTCTGCCATCAGAGTGCGTTTGGACACTCATCAGTGGGACATCTCTAGGAACCAGAACTGGGGAAAATGTCTTTTATCCAGAAAGTGCTGCAGTCTTTTCTGGATATTACTGTAGAGAGTACCCCACTTGGCAGGGGATGAACCAGAATGGCCGTCGCCCCCATGGCAGAGGTGGTACTCTGAACCATCATTTCCACTGAGCCTTTTCCAGGAGGTCTTATTAGCATTCCTAAAGTGTTGCTGAGATGTCTGGCTCTAGAGGCAGTCGGGGGTCACTTGACTCCCCACTCAAAACCTTGGTAGGCCATCACCTTTGACACATTGGTGTTGAGAGTCATATCCAGAGGTTACATAATTCCATTTTTATTTCTGCCTAAGGAAATGCCAAATACCTTTCAGGTGTTTCACCTCATCAAAGGGATGCAGCTATCAAGATTCAGAAGCTACTAGTGAATTAAGTCACCCAAGAGGTCTCACCAGACCAATGAGGATCTGGTGTCTATTTCAGATTTTTTTAGTACCAAAGAAAAACAAGGGCCTTCAACTAACATTTGATCTAAGCAAGTTGAACTGATGCATGAAGCAGTCCGAGTTCCAGATGGTCATGGTGCAGTCCATCCTACCTCTGTTGAGGAAGGATGACTGGAAGTGCTCAGTGAGTCTCAAGGATGCCTACCATCATATACAGATAGCGAGATGGTCCAGAAAATATCTACACGTCCAGCTTGGAGGCATTCATTATTAATTCAGGATGCTGCCGTTTGGTCACACTTCTAGCTCCCAGGTGTTTACCAAGCAAATGGCTGTTATGGCAGCTTGTCTCAGGCTGGAGGATTTCCAGGTTTTTTCCTTACCTGGACAACTGGCTCCACACCACTTCCATGAAGGCATCTTTATTCAGACCCCAGGATTCCTTTCTCCAGTTGTGCTTTTCCTTAGGCATCACCATGAACTACCAAAAATTCATCCTTCAACCATTTCAGGTGTTGGAAGTCAGAGGCTGTCAGTTAAACACAGTATCTCAGATAACAAGGTTTCCAGTGCACAGAGTGACTTCCCCTTTGCACACAGGCCAGTCTTCGCCTTCCTCTTCAGAAACCTCCTGCTTCCTTGGTTCTGAGGCTTCTTGATCATATGGTTGTGGCAATTTGCCTAGCCCCCCCTGGCAAGGTACTGCATTAGGATACTGTAGTGGATGTTAGCAGCTCAGTGGTATTACTTAACCCATTCCATGGATTTTCTCATCATTCTGACAAAAAAGTGTCAGAAATAGTATAGATTGTGGTTGGAATATTCCTTGGTTCCAGCTAGGAGACCGTTTGTTCTTCTTCTTTCACAGGGCAAGGTCACCATGGACACCTCCCTTCTCAGGTGGGGGGGAGTGGGCATTTTGAAGGGAAGACTATCCAAGGGACTTGATATACACTCAAGGCTAATCTTCACATCAGTATATTGGAGGTGAGTAGTCCTTCTAGCACTGCAGGCTTTTCAGCACCTCCTCCCCAGTGGCATGATCTTAGTCCAAACAGACAATATGTCTATAGTTTGGTATCTGAACAAACAGGGGTAACTTGGTTTTGTCCTCTTTGTTAGGAATCCATAAGAATGTGGCAATGGGAGATTTAATCTCAACAGTTTCTGGTAGCAGTGCACATCCTGGAGAGATCCAACATTTAACAGACAGTTTGAACAGGAACATCCTTCTTCCACATGAGTGGTCCCTGGACCTGAGGGTAGCGGCTTGGATCTTCCGGGGTTGGGGCACTCCATGCTAAAATCTGTTTGCTACCCTGTACAACATGAAGTGCAACAGTTTTAATGCCCTAGTTCCTCCACAGGGACAGTCACCCAGGGATGTTCTGCATACTTGGCCCCTGGGTCTCCTATATACTTACCCTCCTTCTCCTCTTATAGTAAAGTTGCCCAGTGCAGAATGACCATGATCATAATTGCTCCCTTTTCACCACAACCAATGTGGTGCCATTTCCTGTGGACACTTCTTTGGTACCCGAACTGGGTGCTGGTTCCCATACCAGATCTGATCTCTCATCCAGTAGGAAATCTTTGCCCACCCTCAGGGTTTTGAAATTAACCCTACGTTTTCACCATTTCCCTTGATGGCCAGGTATCCCAAGCTTTCTGATGGAATGGTTCACAGTTTAGAATTCTCTCAGAAATCATCTACACAGAAAGTCTATGCTAGTAAATGAAAGTGTTTCACTACATGGGAATCTTCTAATGATCTGGATTCTTTTTCAGCTCCTTTGAATTGTATTCTTGATTTCCTTGCTGACCTGTTTCACTCTGTGGCGAGCTATTCTACTATTAAAGTTCATTTAGATGCTATTTTCAATTTCATATTGACAGTGATAATACACTAGTAGCTGCTCTGAAGGTTTCTAAAGCTTTTCTTAAAGGATCATTCTTACTACAACTTCCTATTTGGGATCCAATTCCTTCTTGGGATTTGCCTTTCATGCTTCACATTCTCACTGGCATCAATTTTGAACCTGCCACAGTCTTCATGAAGTGGTCTTGGAAGACTCTTTTATTGATGGCTGTAACCTCATTCAGACATATGTCAGACGTGCAGACTTTGTTTGTGGTACCTTTGTATCTGTTTTTTTTATGATGACAAGGTCTTTCTTAGAAATGACCCTACTTTTTGTCTAAGCTGGCTTCTGAGGCTACTCTGAATCAGACAGTTCATTTTCCCGTGTTCTTCCCAAATTTTACTAGCAAGGGAGAACATTTGCTGCATTGTCTTGATGTTCACAGACAGCTGAGATTCTGTTTGGACAGGACCAAGACTTTCAGGAAGTCTGAGCAGCTGTTTGTTTCCTTTTTTAAGCCCCAGATGGACAGACCAGTTTCAAAAATCAACTTTCTCTAAATGGCTCTCTGTTTGCATTTCCTTTGGGTATCATTTGACAGGAAATTCTTTACCTCATAAGCCCAAATGTTAGCCTGTTAGAGCTGTGGCACTGATATGGCCTTTTTCTCTGGAATTCCTATTGATGATATTTCTGCTACCACTACTTGGGTGGATACTCACACTTTTGTGCCCCATTACAAGCTGGATATATATTCGAGGTCCAGGGCCTCCTTTGGTTCCATCTTTTTGCAGAATGTTCTCTAGTAGAGCCATCCTGTGATGATAGATGGTTGGGTACTCCATCTGACAGGTTGAAGATGGATGGAAAAGACAACATTAGATACAAAAGTTATGTGCTTACCATAATGATAGATCCGTGCTGTCTGTTTCCATCCACTTCAACCATCCGTCCCTCTTATCCCCCTCCTATGAAATATTTTACCCAGGGCAGTGGACAGCCAAGCTGTTTAGCTGTTTCCCCTTCCATCTTGGAGCCCTTGATTATGGGCCTGGAGTTTTTACATTTTAATGACTGAGTATCATGGGAGGGGCAAACTCAATCTGGAGTAAGAAGTGAGGTAGCAGCATCTTATGGGTAGAGGAGGCAGAGCTCTGGGCTGAAGTATTTTGGAATTGGCTGATCTCATTTCTGAGTCCAATCCAATAACCTGCAGGTAGAACCTGGTGGAAACAGACAACACAAATCTATTGTTATAGTAAGTGCATAACTTTTGTTTTTACCTTCATTAATTTTATAACCCCAAAAGACTGAAAATTGTCTCAAAATGTTCCACAAGACTGAGATGTCCTTTTCTGGATTTATTAGGTACAAAATAATATCATCTGCAAATAAAGCCAACTTTTCTTGATTACCGTACCAATGATATCCTTGCATTCCCGAGTCCCTTATTTTCTTTGCCAATGGCTCTAAATAAAAAGAAAATAAAGTAGAAAGAGGACAACCGTGCCTGGTTCCTCTGTTAAAACACAACTTAGAGAGGATCCCTCCCACATTAATTCCTATATCCAATCCTTCATATATCTTCCTAATTAACCTTATTGTTGTATCAGGAATGCAAATACTTCAATTGCATTACTCATACAATCCCAGTATACTCTAGCAAATACTTTCTGTGCATCAAGACCCACTAACAACAACAGAATTTTCTTACATTCTGCTTCTCTCTGGATCATCATTGTTCTGTTAATGTTGTCAAATGTTTGCCTTCTCTCCACAAAACCACATTGATCTATAGCTATCAATTCTGGCAACACCTTTGACATTCTTTTAGCTAGTATATACATAAACACTTTCTAATTATGGTTCAGGATTGAAACGAGTCTGAAGCTGGTTCTGATTGCTCTTTACCCTCTTCGGGTAATAAAGGCAGTACAGCTTTCTTCCAAGATGTTCATACATCTTCCTTATTAGCTCTATTATTCCATCAAAAAATGCAAAAGCTACAATTGCCCTACTCATAAAATCCCAGTTGACTCTACTGAATGCTTTCTGTGCATCACAATCTACAAACAACAGTGGTATTTTCTCATACACTTGTTCTGTTTGGATCATAATGTTGTCATATGTTTGCCTCCCCTCACAAAATCACATTGATACACATCAATCTGCTTTGGCAAAACTCTGCCATTCTCTTAACTTGCATACACATAAACACTATATAATGTGTATGATGCTGGATTTGAAGGGTTTTTGCGATCTTTGGGTAAATTAGATACATGCACGTTTCTCCCAAGATGGTGGTGCCTCTCCTCCCCACTTTTAAAATATTGTTAAACAGAACTTTTCATATCTTTATAATGTTCTTCCCTCCTAACTTTCAAATTTCCACAAAAGTATTGAGTGTAACCTAAGACTTCCCTGTGGACTGATTGTGCATCACCAGTTTTAGCTCTTATTTTCTTATCTTATTTGTTGTCTAGCCTCATTTTTCACTAGCTATAAATATTTCCATTTGTACCTTTTCTTCATTTCCCCGTTCTTTGATTTATACAAAGTTTCATAAAACTTCTGAAACTTCTTGAATAAACCTATAGGATCTCTTATTTTTCTTGTTATAGGCTCCCTAGGTTTGGCTACAACTCTTTCTCCTTTCTGTCATGTGTCTTTGTGCTAAAAGTTTATGTGCTCTAATTGTTAGCAAAAAATAGTTGCTTAACATCACCCTTTCTAAACTCATGCATAGTATCATATACACCCTTAGTTTCCCTTTAGCAGTCAGCATTTGCTCTTCTTGTTCTGTGAGATTCCCTTTCCTCTGCAATACCTTAACCTTTGTCAGCCCATCTAAATAATTATTTCCTTCCTTCCTGTATCTCTTTCTGTTTTATTTCTACCATGTTTTAAACTCCAGATCTGATGTTGTCAATTTTCATTCTGCCCTCAACTGATGGGGGACTCAGATGTTGTAAAAGCTCATGGCAACCTAGAACTCTCAAGCTTCTCCTTTACCCAGAATGCACCATCCCCATTACCCCATATCTCATTTGCCACTTCCAGTGAAAAGACATGGTTTGTTGTTCTCTCGAGCTTGGGTTATAAGTTCATTTCAAGTCTTAATTTTTTTGTCTTTATTTCCATTTAAACTTCTTTAAAATATCTTAAATTACTTTAGATTAAAGTTTCCTGCTTAAGCTGTCTCCCTTACCTTTCAACAATCTTTGTTTCTTCCTTGTCACTGTTCACGGTATTCTTAGTTCCTATTGTTAGTAACCCTCTTCTGTGTTTACTGTAGACTTTACTGCCATTGCTCATATTTCATTCCATTCTTCTTTCCTTCTGTCCTTTACAAAAAAAAAAAGACTTTCTCTATTTAAGTTTTACTTGTTTAACTCCTGTTGTTGTTGTTGTGACTGTGTTTGGCCTTCTGTTTTTTTTCCTAATGGCTGAAAAAGAAAAGAGCCTAGCTGGGTTCAAAAAGAGTGGGAAGTGCGGTCAGAAGATTTTAATGTCTGACTCGCACTCCTTGTGTGTCTTTTGTTTAGAGCCTCTCCATCTTCAGGAGAATTGTGCGATGTGTCACACCTTCAATCCTAGGACATTGATAGATTGTAGGAACAAGACAAATCCAAGGCAGAAGGTTGTGAGCTGCAACTATTTTATTTGGTAAACCAATTAAACCCAAAACAAGTAAATTACATATATGTATATTAAGCACTTTCGGCCCTTATCGGAATTTCATCAGAATATAAAATCAGTTAAGTTACGAAACCTTTATACACACATCCAAGAGTAATGACAGCACTTCCTTTGATGTTTCATGAGGGAGGGTCTCCAACCATTCGTAGGCTAAATAATATCACAATGCCATCTAGTGTTTGGAAGTTTTAAGTGCACTTCATCTTGACTGTGTAATCTTGCAAGCCAGCTAGAATACTGTAAACTTTTTGTATCAAACCGATTATGTTTTTATGTTTATATAAAGTGTAATTTCTGTGTAAAAATTCTTAAATAAAAATATAAAAATTAGATTAAAATGAGAAATTTGTAATCCTATAACCATGTAAAATATAATTATGTTAAAGTTGTATACATAAAAATCGCTCCAAAAAAACCTAGTACCTGAAAGTAACTCAACATTCAATGCATGCGATAAGATGGTAAAAGATCTTAAAACCAATGGTAATGGGCAATAGGGGCATTCAATTAAAGAGTATATAAATGTATATCATACATCATCTCCCTGAAGGAGTTCACATAAATAGTTTAATTTATTAGTGTGTTGTGCATTTAAAATATAAAAAGGGTGCTTAAAGTGGGAACCCGTAGCAAAGGGGCTAAAGTTATTATTGTACCATACTCCCCTACTTCTGTTTCATCACCTAGTCAGTGCTTTAAATTTCAAAAGGAGTGCAATGGAACAAGACTCATTAAGTCCAGGCCAGCCATGGGCATTCAAAGTCAATTGCCAATATAATTCCCTTAGTTCCAATAACTATACCCACGGGCCTCCTTTAATCCTTCCATAATTATGAAATTAAATGTGTAATTTTCATTGTCCAAAACATGTTTTGCCAAGACATTATTGGGGTTCCTTTTGTAGATATTATACTTCTTCTTCTTCTTCTTTTTCTTTTGGCTTTTCCCGGTTAGGGGTCGCCACAGTGGATCACCTGTCCGCTCATGACTGGCAGTGGAGTTTTATGGTGTCGAATTGCCAGCCCGACGCCCAACCTTCCACAGAAGGCACACACATGCACGCACTCACGCTTAGTGCAAATTTAGAGTATCCAATCCACCTACAGTATGTCTTTCGGATGTGGGAGGAAACCCACGCAACCACAGGGAGGACATACAGACTCCGCACAGAAGGCACCCCAGCCGAGGATCAAACCGGAGAACATCTTGCTGTGAGGCAGCAATGCTATACTGGTGTTTGTAAATTCTTTCCTTCAATGTACTCTCACTTTTACCTATGTAAAAACATTGACACCGTTAGCATAATGCTGCATAGACCACCCTCCTAGAATTACAGTCAAATTTTGACATAACTTTGAATTCATTGCCTTTAATAAGAAACCGGTCACCCATTAGGAATAATTTAAATTGGGAAAAGAACTTACATTTCTTCATATGACATACCTGATGCATATTTTCTTTAGATGTGTGCTCCAAAATTTCCTTCAGGTTCCTGTCTCCTCTAAATGTAAAACCGGGTTTATGTCCTAACTTCTCTCTCAAACAGGAATTTTCGCAAATAATTGCCCAGTTTTTTTTTCAATAACCCGTTTAAGAGTTCTGTGGTCCATATTGAAGGTAGTTATGAAGTTCACAGCGTAATGAGGCCTGATCAAATCAACAGTTACAACCCCCTCCACTTCAGCCCCTATATTTTGTATTCTAAAATGTGTTGACCCTCCTAAGATAGGTTTATACCGTCCAGTATTTCTTTTTCTCATAACCTCTAACTTAAACACAAGCACTCTGTCAGGGTAACCTCTCTTACGGAGCATACCTAGTAAAAGTTCACATTCATTGTGGAAGTCCTCATCCATGGTGACCATTCTAGCAGCTCTAACCAATTGCCCTTTCATCACAGATTTCTTCTGGTGGAAGGGGTGGTAGCTGTCGAAATGAAGAAAGGAGTTTGAATAGGTGGGTTTTCTAAAAATCATAGCAATAAATTGGTGGTTATTCCTGTCCTTACTCAAGAGGATGTCCAGGTAAGATATTTTCTCACTGTCGAACTCACATATAAATTTCCAAAAGTTACTAGTGTTGTTGGCGTATGTTAAAAATGCCTCAGTCCCTTTTACCCCACCCCTCCATAAAATAATATCATCCAGGTAACTTGTATAAATCTTAAGTCTATCCTTGTACTCTGGGTGATCTAAATGTATTGGTGGTCCCACTGAATCATCTGTATATTAGCAAATGTTCCGCCACTAGGGGAACCCATCGCTACCCCTGTTTTCTGAAGATAAAAATCACCATAAAAAAATGTTGCTCAACACCAACTCTCACAGATCCTCTTATAGGTTGAGATCATGCTGTGGGACCCCTTTTCTGTGTAAATAATCAACCATCATACTAATTCCGTCAACCTGGGGAATGACACTATATAAATCCCTTACATCAATTGTTAGAAACATGTCATTATCCTCAAAATGTGTTCCTTCTGTGGTGGCTAAAAGGGACCATGAGTCTTTACAAATGTGTTTTTTGCTGTGTAGATTCACTTTTAGTTTTTCATCAATAAATTTTGCACTGAAGTATGTGATGGAATTACGTCTGTCAGCTATAGGGCACATTGGGGGGTCAGATACACTCTTGTGTATCTTTGGAATACCAAATAACATAGGTATTGTGGGGGAGGGCATGTGTAAATAGTTGAAAAGATTCACATCAATTCTCTTTTGAATTAAATCGTTGAGTGCTTTTGAAATGTTTAGATAGCTACAGTTTAGTTCATTTTTTGAAATCCCTTGATAAGTGTCGGTATCTAATATTCTTTCCATTGTTTCATTGTACTGATGGATATCCATAACAACAATTCCCCCACCCATGTTGAGTTTCATGATACAAACTTTTTGCTGTTTAAGGAATCTTAGGTTGCTTATCTCTTCCTCACTCAAATTACTCTTACCATTGCATTGCCCCATAAAAGCATTCCTTATATGAAGTGTGCAAACTTTCTCTTAAAGTACAGTGTAAGGTTGGGTTAAAGGTACTAGGTATGTAATAATTTTCAGGACTGTCATTGTTCTCCCCCAGCATAATTCTAAAATTAATTTTCCTTAAATAGAGTTTCAAGTCCATTAAGGTGTTTGCTAAGTTCGCCTTCCTCGCAGGTACAAAAGTTAAACCCTTACTAAGAAAGTCAGCAATACCTATATCAATTGTAGAATCAGAGAAATTGTAAACAATAAAATCATCGCAAGAATTTTTGACAATGACAGGACTGTTATTAAGTGCATCTTGGTTTAAATTATTCTGTGTAGTACCCAAACTTAAATTTTCTTGGTCAGAAACCTCTCTTAAATTACTGTACCATAAATCAAATCCTGAGTGCATATTCAGCTCCCCCAACCCGACCCCTCCCTGTTGTTTGCTAGTGCAGTCAACTGGTTCGATGATGCCCATTTTTGCACATTAGTGCCCTTTCGAAAAGCCTGTCTGTTGTCAGAAGTTGTGTTTGTTTTATTTTGTTGGTTTGGCTGTTGTCTCGCTTTGATCCTTTCGGATCTTCTAACTTGAATATTATCATTACTGGTGTTACGATAACTATTATTCCTTTATACATTCTTATTCTGATTAAGTGTTTGACTATTCTGTTGCCTTTGGTTAGTTGAACCATTATCCTGATTGTTGTTTCCCAACGCATGACTTACAAAAAGTTTTCTCCCCCAAATTTGACCACTTGGGGGTGGGGGTAAACAGTCCCATTAGTGTAGTCCAACCTGCCCCTTACTAGTTTGCAAATTTTCTTTTCACATAAAATATGCAATTTGTTGTCAATACTAGAAAAAATTCTTTGGTATTCAAATTTATTCCTGTTTAAATCAATGTCTTCCTTTATTTTACTGTCCAGATGATTCATTTCCCCCTCAAGAGCTTTAATGAACTTATTGTTGTGTTTAACCAAAACTTCAAGGAATTCACATCCGTGTCTATCAAAAAGATGAATAAGTTCAGTGTGCAAGGGTGAACCGGCTTCCAGACCTACATGTACTTTCATAACGTAAGCCCCTTTGGGAACATTTTATTTTTAATACATTCAAGTAAATAACTGTTCTCAAGTTGCATTTTCTTATATTTCAGTAACTTGTAGTCAAACAACTTTAAGTTATTAGATAGAATATCATGCTCACCTTGTAGGTTGCTCCTTTGAAAGACAAAGTTGTTTGGTAGCCAGTCCTTCAACATAGGTATACCAGAAGGTGAAGAAATTCCTCTGTTTCCAACATTAATAAAACCATCCACGTCACAGGCCCCTGATATAGTGTCTGGTGTACTCTCTTCAGAAGGAGATCCCCTCACTGTTGTCATGAGGGTCCAGTTTTGCAATACATTAGCTTGAAGGCATCCTGCTTCCTCTCCTAAGGGAGAAAAAACAGCTGACTGAGCCTGTGTTTTGTTAGCAGCTAACAGGTTATACACAGTTCTTGTTAATGAGTCCATTTTCTTTGAAAGCATTTCAATAATCAAAGTCAAGTTCCCTGTTTGGTTACTTGGTGTTCCCTCAGCTATGTTACTAAAAAGGAGCTGAAATCCGTTACACTCGCCACCTCCTTCTGCCATAGTAAAACAAGACAAACTGGTAAAACACAAAATCCAAAAGGCTCCAAAACCAAGACAAATCCAAGGCATAAGGTCACAAGCAGCAAGTACTGTATTTTATTTAGTAAATCAATTAAAACCAAAACAAGTAAATTACACACACACACACACACACACACATATATATATATATATATATATATATATATATATATATATATATATATATATATATATATATATATATTAAGCACTTTTGTCCCTTATCGGAAATTCATCAGAACATAAAAACAGTTAACATGGCTGGTGCTAGCATTTTGGGGGCCCCCAGCAAGTTTCAAGCTGGGGGTCCTACCCAGGAGAATGTAAAGGGTGAACATGTTGTCATTGTGCCTTCTTCCATGTCAAGCTCACCCAGCACCATTTAACAATCACTGTATAGTGTTAATATATTCAGGCAATTACAAAGACTGGTAGTGTCAAGGTACTCACACACTGACTGACATTTCGTACCAATGTTACATTATAACAAGCCCCTGTAACACAGCAAAGTAGCCAGTCAAAGAGGTACACACACACACACTGACTGGTATTTAGTAGCAATGTTGTTACATTATGACAAGCCTCTGTACCACATCAAGATAGCCAGTCCCACAGAGGGACACAAAGACACCCATGTATATGTTTTTAAGGCTGAGTAAAGAGAAAGGGCTGCCAGTCTACCCTGATAACTAAGATTTTTGAGGCCACTAATCTTTTTAGTTATGAATCTCTGATTTCACTCAAATTGAGTGATAAGTTTATACAAATGCATGTAAAAAGGTGCTTTATATTCAATAATTGGTCTGATGAGATACAAATAAAAGTGAATTAAGACTTCTTTGGATATAGAGGAGATAATTTTAGAAATTAAATGAGCCAGATGGAAGAATTTTTTAACTAATGTTGACACGTGGTGGTCGATCGATAAGGAATTATCAACAAGAATGTTTAAATCCCTTACAACAGTTTGATTGGAGGAGGGTGCCAGCTACATGGTATGTGAAAATGTTTTGTTTACAAAATGAACTATACTACATTTTATTTTATTTTTTGCATTTAATTTGAGACCATTATTATTACACAGAATGTTATTATGGAGTAGCCCATGTTGGCTCAATTATTTGTCAATGGAATGTTAAATAATTGCACCAAATTTACAGATCTGGAAGTATAGAAAGTCATAGACCAGGAGTGTTGGCTTGAAGGTATGAGAAACATATGTCAAGGAGGACACGGCCCAGCATTAAGTCCCTTGGTATATCACTGGAAAAATTTTTACACTCTGAAATGTCAACTGTAACTGTGACCACATGCTTACTGTCAAATAATCAGTTTGCCACCCACCACACAACACATGGATTTATATTCATACTTACAACCCTGTGAATAAGTTTGTATTTGTATGGGGAGCAGTGTCAAAGGCCATAACAGATCTAGATATGCAGTATGTACTACATAACTGTTATCCACTGTCTCAATGCCTTTTTCAAAAAAAAATAATGAGGTTAAACAGGTAGGCCCTTTGTATGAGAAAGACTAAAGGATAAGAGCCCAGGGTTGACAGATATTCAATGTCTAGACCCGAGTGCACCTCCAGGTGTTTCTGCAGTTACCTCCTACTGCGCCTCAGGGTGTCAAATATTGCTTGTTCATACTTGCATTTATAATTCCAAAACCATGCTACATATAAGAATATTTTATTTTGAAGTATACATGATGGCAAACACAATTAGATTCCTATTTGACCTTTGTCGATGAATATTTGTTAGAAGAGTAAGGTGATAGCTTCATTTTTAAAAGCTCAAGCCACACCCACTGGGAGTTAATGGTACACACTCAAAAGAGATGTACTGGAGGGAATGAGTTCTGATGTAATACATCCCATAGCTTTACACAAGAAACAGAGATTACTGGGTCTGTAGTTATCAGGGTCCATGGTTGGACCACCCCTTATCAAAGAGCATTACAGTGGTTGTTTACCAGGCTTCAGGATTAAATTAAGCAGGTTAAGTAGTAGTTCAGATAAGCCATATTTGATACTGAAAATCAGTAATCTGATATATTATCAGTGTCCATGGATAAAGTGTTCCTAGCTTTTAAGAGGGTTAAATGAGCTTGTTCCATAGTAACTAAAGGAAGTACCTAAGATTGTGAAATCTGTGGAACAGCTATAACTTTGGGTGTAGCAAAGTATAAACTAAATTTGTCTGCTAGGATATTAACTATTTCCTTTCAGATAGAGTATGAAATATTAGTGTGGACTAGTCCAGAATATTATTGCTTGTTAGTTTATATCTTCCTGACGTAGTTAAGAAAGATATCTAGTTATTTTTGGTTTTAATAGCCATTTTAAGTTCATATTCAGCCTTGGGCATCCTAATGCTTCCATTACACTCTTTATTAATTTGCTTAAGTGTGCTATTAAAGTAGGTAGAAAAAGACATCTTATTAGCATTAAACAATTTATTTCTGTGTTATCCAATTCATTTATAAATGTGTTTCACCAGAGGGATTCGTTTTTAAAATGCTTATTATCTTCTTCTTCTTCTTTTGGCTTTTTCCGGTTAGGGGTCGCCACAGCAGATCACTTGTCTGCTCATGACTGGCAGTAGAGTTTTACAGTGTCGAGTTGCCAGCCTGGCACCCAACCTTCCATGGAAGACACACACACACACACACACACACACACACATACCTAGTGCCAATTTAGAGTGTCCAATCCACCTACAGCATGTCTTTGGGATGTGGGAGGAAACTGGAGCACCCGGAGGAAACCCACACGACCAAATGCTTATTATATTTGGTGTGAATTACATCTGCATTACTATTTAACTATTTAAGTGGGAATGGAAGTCAAAGGCATAGGCAAGGGGTTCAGAAATGGGATTTGTCCGAGGAGTATTACAACAGAATTTACTTAAGTCATCAAGAAAATGAAGAGGGTCTGTGTTTGACAAGAATCTAAATACCTTGTGATATCAGGCTGACTAGAGAAGGGAGAAAAAGCTGACTGGGATTCCATAAATTAATTAGCTGGTTTCTATTGCAGTTTTCTGTTTTCATGCATGCTTCAAGTGAAATATATCGCAAAAAACAACAACTTTTTTTCCCCTGTGTGCTGCAACAAGTCAGGGCCCTTGCTTCACAGAAATAAAATGTTGCGTTCCTCGAATCACGTGGTGACTTCATATGGCAGTGTGAACATCCAGGTGGTGCTGGGCAAGGAGGGAAGGAGAAGGACAAACCCGCAGCTGCTGCACGTGGGGGCCCTTATATGCAGGGAGATAATCAGGGGCAAAAAGTGAGCACAACATCAACCAGAAAATATTGACATTGCAAACACAGAAAAATAAACAGTCTCAACAATAGTTTGGATAATTCAGCAGTAATTTGGATATTTCCTGGATCATTCTTTGCTTTGGGCTAGTTAGTTTCTACAGTGAACTTAAACAAAAATTTGGCTCATTGGAGGCTTTGGACCTTTTTTATCCTGTAGTGGCTTTATTTTGTTCATTGGGTGCATTTTGAATGGACTATTTACATTCAGCTTAATTTTGTTGGTCAATTATCATTGGTGCTGCCACATATCTCTCTGATTTTTTTAGTAGAGTTTAACCGGCACTTCGACCTTTTTATTTCAAACTAATAAAATGTATTTGACCCTTTATGTTTCAAGTGCCATCTGCAGTTATTGGCTTTTATTTTAATTATCTGTGTGGTTTGCCAATATTGTGCAATGGATTTTGTATTAGCTTTTTTATTTTTATTTAATATATTGATTTTATTTGAATTATGCATTATTGATAATGCATAAATAATGTTGTGATTCTGTATATGATATATTCTGTATATGATACAATTTAATATTGATTCACTAAATATTTGTATGCTAGTTTGTGAAGGATATGATGTAACATGGGACTGTGAATTCAGCACCAGCTGGATGACAGCTATTGTCTTAAATAGGGGGACTTGGATGTTTTTAGTTATGAAGAACTATTCACTGAGACAAAAGCATTAAACACATTATTAATAATAAAATGTATTTATTTTTATACTGTGGATTTTTGTGTACACTCTTCATTGTGCTTGGACTGTATTTTATGAGGTATGTTTTTGTTTACAGGTTTTGTTTGTACCTCTGGTTTTGACCACAGTTCAATCTCTTGGTTTTTAATGCTTCCAATAAGCTTTAAGTCAAATTTGCCATTCATTTTTTTTTCTCTTGGTTTGCATTCAGATTGCTTTTTAATGGGTAAAGATAGCTAGATGGTTAGGTAGATAGATAGATAGATAGATAGATAGATAGATAGATAGATAGATAGATAGAAAGAAATCTAGACCCATACACATAGCCGGCATTGTAGTATAGCTGAATTTAAACCAGGACCGCAGTCGGCATATAAACGCATAATCCATTCATATTCCTTGACCTTAAGTATATTATTAATATTACCACCCCTTATATTTTTATAAACGGTTTCCAATACTCTAAACATAAAATCACGATCATCTCCACAATCCATTTTATGCTTGTTACTGACATTTCTATGTATGTCAGAACGATGTTCAATAATTCTGTCTTTTAACTTGTTTCAATTGAGTATTGGATCCTGGTTTAAATTCAGCTGTCAGCTTAAAGCCTGTTTTGAAATGTAAACAAATATATTTAAAATAACATTTTCTATTATTTGATTTTTATATGAGTTAATTTATATACTGTAAAATGGATTTAATCTCTTACTGCATTTTATATAATCTATTCTTTTAATTAATTCATGTTGCTTTTTAATTGGTTGCTGTGTCATGTGATTGTTGAATTATACTATTTAATCAAGTTGTTTTATTTTACATGGTTTCACACTGAAGAAGGGTGTCACATGAAAGTTTTGTGGTTTAATAAAAATATTTATTGGTGTTTGAGCATTTCTAAGTCTGGTATTTTTTACTCTATTCATTTTATTTTGTTGCCGTGATTAATTCACCATTGTGTTGATCCAGTTTGCTGTGTTTTTGTTCTGTATTTTATTGTGCAGTCTTGAGGCTTACACCAAAACAATTTTGCCAGTGAGCCAATAATATTTAAATGCCTCTGAGTTGCACTTTTTATGCAATGTATTCAGGACAAACACTACACTATGAGGTTTATAGCAATATGAGAAAATATAAATATGCACATGCACAAAGGCCCATGAAGTACATCCTGAATTGCCTGGGTGGGTCATTGATCCCTGAGGGAATGTGGTTGGGTTAGGCATTGTTGAGTCCTCTATAGCCACTACTGTGCAATCAAGAAGTGAGATGTCCATTGTACAGACTATATACAATCAGGCATCATGTCTTCCACTCTCCAAACACTACCTAGACATGATATTTTTTGATGTTCCTGAACATGATAGCATTGTGAACTGTCTCTCTGCCTTGGTACCCAGTGAAGAATGTCAACTGACAGATGTAATACACTGTCATTTTTTTTTCTTCAAGATTCTGACATATGAGGGGAGGCAATAGCTTCTGGGAGTGCTGATTACTGCAGAACACCCAGACAATGCAAAAAGGATCCAAAATCTTTATTTATTTCCTACAGAGAAAACACTGGGAACTCCTGCTGGGGACATATTATATGAGTTTCCAGTAGAAATTTAAAGCCTGGTATTGCTTTGCCAATGTAGCGTGTGATACCACATCATGAACATCATCAGGCATTACTGCAGAAACTTGAAGCAGTGCCACCTTCATCTTCTTTTCCACTGAGAAATGGTGGTTAGGTAAAGTGTTCCAGACTTCTACAGTAACAAGTCATGACAGGTGAATTGTACTGTAAATTAGTCTTAACTGCTCAGCCATATGCAGGGCATTTGATTCATGGACATTTTCCTGTTCCTCTATGTTTTTCATCTGCTAGAGAGATTGAGGACAACAGAATGACATGACAGAGGTGTATGGAAAGGGTGTCCTGATGAAGGGGTATTATAGCTGCATATGTTTTATATACATACAGAATTGCTGTTTCTCAGTTGTTGCTAGCACTGTGGAAACCTTTTCTACTGCTATTATATTTCTCTTGACACATATGCAGTGTGCATTCAGGTTGATTTGTTCTGTCACCCACCCTACCTCTGGGGAATGCTAACAGTGTCAAGGTACTGATCACTGGCTTGTATGAAGTTTCCATCCAGCATGCCAGGTAACCTCCTGTACATCATAACTGCATCTTGGACCCCAACATTTGTATTTCTAGTCTTAAAGCTCTGCCATGCCTACAGGGGGCAATGATCTGCTTGCCCACCGTAACATATTCCTTTCCAAATCCCAAGGCAATTCTAGTTATACCTGACATGCCCTGGTCATGCCTTAAAAAAGCATACTATTGTTGTGTACTACTGGATGGCATGTCATATTATATGACTCCTGACCATTGTATGTGGCCTCTGTTTATGCCACTGCTTTGCCATATGTGGTTGTGTGTGCTACCTCTTTGTATGGCCCTTTGTCACAAAATGTGGCACCGGAGGAGTCTTAGTCCACCATCCATGGCTGTGGAATATGCACTCTGGACTTGATTTATGGGTCAGTAATTTAAGAGAGGTTTCTGACCAAGAAAATTTAAGTTTGGGTAGTACACAGAATAATTTGAACCAAGATGCACTTACAAGAACCCTTGCAGTTATTTTGTTGTTTACAATTTCTCTGATTCTACTATTGATATAGGTGTTGCTAACTTTCTTAGTAAAGGTTTAATTTTTGTACCTGCAAGGAAGACAAACTTAGCAAACACTTTAATGAACTTGAAACTCTATTTAAAGAAATTAGAAGTTATGTACTCACCATAACGTTCCATCTGAGTAGGTGTATTCATTTGTCTGCAACCTGTGGGTTATGGATCCGATATCGGATCCGAACCGGCATGGTTTTCCAGCTATGGATCCGAGCTCTCAGCTCCTCCCCTCACCCATAATGCCCTGCTCTCCCTACATGACCTCAGATCGAGTTTGCCATCAATAAGAAAATACCCTAAAAAGGGTAACACATAATATGCAGGAAACTGACAAGGCCAGGGGGTAGGAGGGCGGGATGGTTGCAGACAAATGAATACACCTACTCAGATGGAACGTTATGGTGAGTACATAACTTCTAAATCTGAAGTAGGAGATTCATTTGTCTGCAACCTGTGGGACAGAGTCCCCAGCTACCTGAATCTTGGGCGGCCATCATGGAAGGATATTCCGGAGCACCGCGGAGCCAAACGATGCTCTACCTCTAGATGTAATATCCAACTTGTAGTGGGAAATAAAGGTATGAGATGAAGCCCAAGTTGCTGCTGAACAAATATCATCCAGAGGAATTCTAGCTTTAAAGGCCGCTGAAGTAGAAACTGACCGGGTTGAATGGGCATGTACTCCCTCCGGTGCGGGCCTTCCAGAAGCTTGATAAGCCAGTAAGATGCACTGCGAAATCCAGCGTGATAAAGAGACCTTGGAAATTGGCTTGCCCAAATTGAATTTTGCAAAGGAAATAAACAACTGGTCGGATTGCCTATGACCAGCTGTCCTGTTCAGATAAAATCTAAGTTGCCTGTGAACATCCAAGGAATGTAGCTTGTATTCACCCTTGTTTTGATATTTAGGAAAGAAAACAGGGAGGTTAATGGATTGATTAATATTTGCTTCAGAAGCTACCTTAGGAAGAAAGGACGGGTTGGTCCTGAGGTATACACGGTCCAGATGAAAGACCAAGTAAGGAGGCTTGACTGATAAGGCTTGAAGTTCTGAAACTCTCTTGGCCGAGGTAATGGCTACTAAAAAGGCCGTCTTGAAAGATAAAAATTTCAGATCTACCGTCGCCGCAGGTTTGAAGGGGGGGAGCGGTCAAGGCCTGAAGGACCAAAGAAAGGTCCCAAGGAGGAACCACTTGCTTTACAGGGGGTCTGAGAAGAAAAGTACCTTTTAGGAAAATCTTACACAATTTGGCAGACATCAGTGGACTGGAGTCTTGACCAATATGATAATGAGAAATTGTCGCAAGCTGCACTTTGACCGTGGAACTGCTGGCACCATCATTAAAAAGAGTGGTTAAGAAGTCAAGCACCAAAGGAAGGGGAACTGTGAAGGGGTCTAGACCTTGCCGCTCCGCCCAAATGGAGAACCGTTTCCACTTGCTGCGGTAAACTTTCCTGGTAGATGGTTTATGAGCCGCTACCAGGATGGCCTTAACTGGAGACGAAATACCGGGAGTCCTGATCAGGAGTGGAACTGGAGCAGCCAAGCAGTTAGCTTCAGGTTGTCCAGATTCAGGGTTGATAGATGGGATGGGTGAGATATCAGATCCGGAATGGGATCTAGAATCCAAGGAGGATTCACCGAGTGAGACCTTAGGAAGGGGAACCAGATCTGTCGAGGCCAGAATGGGGCAATGAGAATCATTCTGCACCCCAACCGAGAGGCTTTTTGAAGAACTTGGAGCATCAGAGGCAAAAGGGGGTAAGCATAAAGAAGACCGGGGGGCCAAGCATGCACCAGAGCGTCTCTTGGGGTATCTCCGGGAGGAGGGATTAGAGCGAAAAAACTGTCGCACTTGGTGTTTGAGGGAGACGCAAAAAGATCGCAACAAGGAGTTCCCCACTGTGCGAAGATGCGTTTCGCTACCTGAGCATTGAGAGACCACTCGTAGGGGGAGAGAATGGTGCGACTGAGCTTGTCCGCCAGGATGTTGGACCGACCCGGAATATGCGTTGCAATGAGAAAGCGGTTGGTGGAGATTGCCCATTCCCACACTCTCATGGCTTCTCGACAAAGAGGGTAAGACCTGGTTCCCCCCTGTTTGTTGATATACCAGACGACAGACATGTTGTCCGACTGAATTGCAATAGTTCCCAAGGGAAGAAAGGCCTGAAGTGCTTGCAACGCTAAGAGCACTGCTCTCATCTCTAGAACATTGATATGCAGTAAGGTCTCGGAATCGTTCCACGTGCCTTGGACCGTCCGGCCTGCAAAATGCCCCCAACCCGAGGCGGGAGGCGTCCGTGGTCACCGTGGCGAGAGGGGGAGAAGCACAAAAGGGGCGGCCTCCGTGGAGATCTGGTGAGTGGAGCCACCACAGGAGGGACTGCTTGCAAGCCTTGCTGATCGCAGTGGGATGATGCATAGGGAGAGCAAGATAAGACCACTGAACTAGGAGTGTCCATTGAAGGACCCGCATATTGAACCTGGCGAGAGGAAGAAGAGCTATCGCTGCTGCCATGGACCCTAGAGCCCTCAGGACCAACTCCGCCAGAACTGAGCTGGAGTTGAGAATGCCCCGCACCTGGAGTTGCAGATTCTGAATTCTGTCCGCAGTGAGGAAGGCTCTTAACCGTCTCGTGTCTAACCTGGCACCTATAAAATCTATGAACTGCGTAGGGGCTAGATTGGACTTCTCTGTATTTATTGTGATGCCCAGACGGGGAGCTAGATGGAGAAAGGAGTCTCGTGCCAATAACAGTAGATGCCTTGTTGGAGCGGTGAGAAGCCAGTCGTCCAGGTAAGGAAAGACCTGCACCCCCTGAAGCCTCAGGTGGGCCGCTACCACTGCTAATACCTTGGTGAACACCCTGGGGGCTGTGGTGAAACCAAAGGGAAGGATCCGGAATTGGTAGTGACTGGCTCCCAGCCGGAAGCGGAGAAACCTCCTGGAGCGCCTGTCCATTAGAATATGGTAGTACGCGTCCTTGAGGTCTATAGAGCACATCCAGTGATTTTCTCCCAGAAGGGGGAGAATAGACTGTAAGGTAACCATTCGGAACTTCTCCTTGGGAACTGCCAGGTTCAAGAGTGAAAGGTCTAGTATTGGTCGTAGATCCCCCGTCTTTTTTGGCACTAAAAAGAACCTGGAGTAGAACCCTGATCCGATCTGGTCTGGGGGGACGGGCTGGATGGCTCTTTTCTTTAGCAGATGGCCAATTTCTGCTAAAGCGGCCTCCCTCTGACCGGGTGGAATGTCGGGGAGGGACTTCAATTTTGGAAGGTGATGAAATGGGATGCGGTAACCTCTGGATATGATGCGGAGGACCCAGCGGTCTGAAGTTATGGACTCCCATGCCGCTAGGTGCTCCGAAAAATGTCCCCCGACTGCCTCCAGAGTGGAGCAGCCGGGCAACCCTTCAGGGCTGCTGCGCGGGCCGTTCAGAGAAGGATTCTCTGGACCCGAAGTTCCTGGGAGCCCCTCTGCCCCTGGGGCGGCGTCCTCCCTGTCCTCATCTGCCACAGAAGGACTGGTTGTCCGGAGCGGGTTGGGACTGCTGCGACTTCCGGAACCACATCTTCTTCTGGCCCTTTTGGTTCCTAGAATAGGGCCTCTGGGGCACAGAGAAGCGGATTCCGACGACAGACAGCGTCTTCCCGTCCTTTTCGCTCTGGGTCAAAGTATCGCGAACAGTTTTGCCAAAAAGGGCAGAACCATCGAAGGGAGCATTCGCAAATGACGCCTTGAAGGGCTCCGTGAAATCGCAATGACGGAGCCAGGCCTGACGTCTGGTAACTAGGCCTGTCCCTGCGGCTCTAGCTGCTCCCTCCGTAGCATGGGACAGTAGCCGCATAGAGGTATTAGTCACGGACCTGAGAGTGGCCATACGGGTGGAGTGCAACAATCTGTCCTCCTCCGACATGGACTCTGGGGGGATGCAGCGTATTCCTTGATGAGATCGCACTGCATCCTAATCACATGTGCCAGGTAGTTCAGCGCCCTCACTGAAAAGGTCGCTGAACTAAACATCCGCTTCCCCAAGCGGTCCATCATCCGAGACTCCTTGCTCGGGGGGTGGACTGAGGGGCTCTCCTGAGCAAGTTCCCTCTTGGTGGCTGCCACCGTCAACATGGCATCTACCAGAGGCCCTTTACTCCAGTGGGCACGGTCAGCCGGGGGGCTAAGTATACGGTCAGGCCTTTTGGGGATTGGCTCCACGGTGTCCGGATCCTTCCACGCCCTGGTGGTAATCAGGTCCACCAGGGGGTCGGCAGGAGGTGACACCCAAGAGGTAGACGGGCCCGCTTCAAATGCCTCCAAGAACATGGACTCGTCCGAGGAAGACTTGGGGGCAGACCACCCCCCCCTTATCCGAAGCATTTCCATGATGTCTCCGAAGGAGACATCCTCGGGGGGTGATCTTGGGGAGCCTTCCCCTTCCTCCAAATCCGTGTCTTCTGTGAGAGACTCGGGGGAGTCTATGTGCCTCCTTTTGCACGTATGCTTGCGAGGGGCATCCTCCGGGGGGCTGTCAGAAGATCCCTCGCAAGCAGTGTCATGTTCCAAAGGAACAACTTGGGGCAAAGGAGCGGGCTGTCCCAGTGGCCAGATGGTAGAAGCCTGGCCCAGTGCAAATGGAGCGCGGGACGGAGCCGAAGCAAGTGCCGGGGGTCTGGAAACCCTCAACAGGGCCCTCTCCACTACATCAAAAGCCGAGGGGGAGCCGACCTTGACCAAAGGATCCGATAATCGGCTCCCCCTAGGATCCGGAGTGGATCGGAGCCAGCGCCGAAGCACTCGGATCCGAGGGGACAGTGCGCTCCGACACGGACGGCGCCGAAGGAGCACTGATCCCCCCGGATCCGAAGCTCGGATCCAGGCTCCGAGAGGTCGGATCCGAAGCACTCGAGGGCAGGGTCGGATCCGAAGTACCTAGTACTATCGGCGCCGACCCACCCCCGGCTCCAACTGCTCCGAACCCGGGTAGCGGGTCGGAGAAGGAGCTATAGGCTTAAAGAAAGGGGTCGAGCTCCCCCCCCAGAGGGGGGGGATGCAAGAGCACTCCCATCTGCATCTGGGCCTGGATGAACCTTCTCATCATCCGGTCCAGATCAGCATCAGATAAACTGTACGTAGATCTCGACGAGGCTACCGAGGTAGGCCTTGAGTGCCTCCTCGATAGCCTCGATGGAGATCGGGTCTCCTCCTCCTCAGGTCCCGGTGAAAAGCACACAGGAGACCGGAGCCGAGGAGGGGGAGAACCAGCAGACAAGGAGGCCGGAGGAGAAGCCCGCTTGGCAGGCGGGGCCGAAACAGAGGTCTCGGCCCGCCGCTTATGGTGCTTCTCCCTCTGGTCCTTCCTTCTTGCTTCCCTCTCCTCCAAACAACTAGAGGGAGGTTGAGTCCCAGGTGGAGGAGGGGGAGCCGGAGAGGAGGGAACCGTAGCCACGGTACCCCCCGAAGGAGCGGTAGCCGGAGCCGAGTCTGAGGGCAAAAGTCCCGCCAGGACCAGCTTCGACCTCCGCTCCTTCAATGCCCTGGGGTTGAACCCTGCACAAATGGAACATCCAGAAGTGAGGTGTTCAACCCCAAGGCATCGAACGCACCGAGTGTGGCCATCAGCAGGGGAAAGCTTATGGCCACACTCGGAGCACTTCGAAAAAACTGCCTTAGGTGGTTCAGACATCCTAAGGACACTAGTTTTTTTACTCTAAATAAACTAAAAAGTAAAGGCTAACTAGCCAAACAAACACAGGCCCAAACACACACTACGCACCAGCGAGGGGAGGGAAACTAAAAGTTATAAAAGTTAATAAACTAAACAACTTTAAGCTATAAAAAGGGAAACCTATAACTTTCACACAAAACTGACTGAAAAAACCTTAAATTTAACACTGAAATAGAAGTTATGAACACTTATCTGTAGAGCTCTCGGAAGCCAATCTGGTCACCAGCGCGGCAGACTAGATCTGGGGTCATGTAGGGAGAGCAGGGCATTATGGGTGAGGGGAGGAGCTGAGAGCTCGGATCCATAGCTGGAAAACCATGCCGGTTCGGATCCGATATCGGATCCATAACCCTCAGGTTGCAGACAAATGAATCTCCTACTTCAGATCTGAATTTTAAAATTATGCTGGGGGAAAACAATGACAAGCCTGATAATTTTTACATACCTAGTACATTTAACCCATTCTTACACCCTATTTTAGCATTATATGAGAACGTTTGCAAAATTGATATAAGGAATGCTTTTAAATGAGGCAATGCAATGGTAAGAGCAATTTGAGTAAGGAAGAGATAAGCAACCTAAGATTCCTTAAACAAGGCACATATCATGAAACCCGACAAGGGTGGGGGAATCATTGTGATGGATATCCATCATTACAACGAAAGGATGGAAAGAATATTAGATACTGACACTTATCAATGGTTTCAAAAAATTAACTAAATTGTAGCTATCGAAACATTTCAAAAGCCCTCGACGATTTGTTAATTGAAAGGAGAATTGATGTGAATCTTTTCAACTATTTACATATGCCCTCCCCCACAATCCCAATGTTATTTGGTATCCAAAAGATACACACGAGTGTATCAGACCTCCCAATGCACCCTATAGTCGATGGACGCAATTCCATCACTTACCCCAGTGCAAAATTTATTGATAAATGTGCATCTATACAGTGAAAACACATTTGTAAAGACTCATGGTCCTTTTTAGCCACCACAGAGAAAACACATTTTGAGGACGATGTGTTTTTAACAATTGATGTAAAGGATTTATACAGTGTCATTCCCCAGTATGGAGGAATTAGTATGGTGGGTGGTTATTTACACAGAAAAGTGGTTCCACAGCATGACATCAACCTGTATGAGGATCTGTTAGAGCTGGTGTTGAACAACAATTTTTTGTTTTTTAATGGTGATTTTTATCTTCAGAAAACTGGGGTAGCTATGGGTTTCCCCTATAGTAGAATGTTTGGTAATACTGTGATGGTTCAATGGGAGAACCAATACATTTTAGATCATCCAGAGTACAAGGATAGACTTCAGATTTATACACGTTACCTGGATGATATTTTTATTTTATGGAGGGGTGGGGTAGAGGGGACTGAGGCATTTTTAACATACATCAACAACACTAGTAACTTTTTAAAATTTACGTATGAGTTCAGCAGTGAGAAAGTATCTTACCTGGATGTCCTCTTGAGTAAGAATGGGAATAACCACCGATCATTTGCTATGATTTTTAGAAAACACACTTATTCAGACTCCTTTCTCCATTTTGACAGCTGCAACCCCTTCCACCAAAAGAAATCTATGGTGAAAGGGCAGTTGGTTAGAGCTGCTAGAATGGTCACCATGGATGAAGACTTCCACAGTGAATGTGAACTTTTACTGGGCATGTTCCATAAGAGAGGTTACCCCGATGGACTGCTCAAGAACCTTACATTGGCGTTATGAGAAAAAGAAATACCAGATGGTATAAACCTATCTTAGGAGGGTCAACAAGTTTTAGAAAACAAAAGAACTGGTGGGGGATGTAACTGTGGATTTGATCAGACCTCATTACTTCATGAACTTCTTAACTGCCTTCAATATAGACCACAGAACACTTAAATGAGTTATTGAAAAAGAAAACTAGGTGATTATTTGTGAAAATTCCACTTTGAGAGAGAAGTTAGGACATAAACCCAGTTTTTCATTTAGAAGAGTTAGGAACTTGAAGGAAATTTTGGAACACACATCTAAAGAAAACATGCATCAGGTATGTTGTATGAAGAAACGTGGGATATAATGTTAGTCTTCATGTAATCTTTGACTGTGGGCTCGGTTCTGAGCCTCAGTGAAAAAATATTTTGATCTTATTGCTTGCTCGCCATTGAAAAAATATATTTTGATATTTACTTGCTTACTTGCTTGGTGTGATGGATCTGCAGTGTTCTTAAGACACTCAGTCTTGCTGGCTGGAATCAAAGTCTGGTTATAACTGCATTCACAGTCTGTTGCATACAGAAACTTGCAGAATATACACTGATGAGAGAATATACTTTGCAGCACTTGTCTTTAAGAGCAGTAACCAATAACTTTTATAATAAATAAAACTGGACAAACGTTGCAGCTTAAAAGTACTGTTCCAACTTTACTTCTCATATAGTACAGATGATGTGAGAGATATAACATTTACCTTGGGACTTGTGTCCCTACCAAACCTCTCCCATACCCCTCTACCATAGCTGGATTTATACAGCTCTTTATATACAGTTTTAGTCCTGTAGAAACAATACTAAGCTTCCTTGTTTAACAATGTCTTGTAAGAGACCAGCTTTTCTGACAGTGTGAATATCCTGTAACAGTGTCCTAATGTCCATGTAGAAAAACATATTTTTGAGGAAACACATTGTCTGTATTCTATTTGGATCTGTGTATATGACCATATGTTCTTGTACCAATGCTGATAAGCATATCCTGTTTTTTATGAAGAAAAACATATTTTTGAGAAAACACATTGTCAGAGATCAGCTTTTCTGACAGTGTGAACATCCTGTATTTTATTTGGATCTTTGTATCTGTTCTTATGTCATATCCTGTTTTTCCATGCAGAAAAACATGTCATTGTTCTTTAAAAGCAGATTTTGCATTTTTGTTCTTGCATACATCCTGTTTTAGTCTGTAAGGGAAAAATGTCCATTCTTTAAAAGCAGATTTTGTATTTTTGCTCTTGCATACATCCTGTTTTGAGTCTGTAAGGGAAGAATGTCCATTCAGCAGATTCCTTTTCCAAGCCATGGTCATTTAGTATGACTGCTGATCACATATTACTTAAACTTTGTTTCTGCATTTAAGCAAGCCTTTTCTTTCAGCATATTTACAACATAATTAATTTCAGATTTATATTCATAAAATCTAACACTCAGAACTGACTTGGCCATTTTTCCAGATCACGCCTCCCAAAACTCTCGAGCTAGGCTCTACTCATAATGCTCCTCACTAAATTGCCTCAGATCTCGTTTGCCACTTTGTGGAATCAGATGCATTCAACCAATCTCTCGAGCCTTGGCAGCATATTCTTGTGAATTTCTTTCTTTCTTTTTTTTGTCCTTATCTTTCTATAATTGTATAATTTTTCTGTATTTTTACCAGCTCCTCCATTATATTTAGTGAGCGACTTTTCTTCCTCTTATCTCGCTTTCTACCATTAGGTAATCTAAGGTACCATTGTTGGTACTTTCTTTCCCCTGCTTCCTTTACCACAATGTAACCTTTATTACCATCATTGGTATTTTTTTTTCTCTTGTCTGTTCTTTCCAAAAAAAGAAAAAAAATAAGGAAACTTTCTCTCTCTGTCTCCCTTTCCTCTCTGTGTCCATGTGTGTGTGTGGTAGCATGGCTTAGGCCCTTATTTTTTGACTATGGCCAATACGTCAACCAAGAGCACCTCTGGTTTTAAGAGGTGCCAAAAATGCAATAGGAAAATGCCTAACTCACACACCTTTTGTGTTTATTGTCTAGGTGCTGTCTGTCTCTATTTGTCATGGTTTCTCCACTAGAACCTTGACAGAGTGTAGAAACAAGTTTATTTTAAAGGGACTACTGAAGGGTGATTTTGAAGAGGTGATATCTGGTCCCAAGACTGAAGCCAGCTCTTCCTCTTCTTCTTTTTCTTCATCCAAAACAAAAAAAAAATCACATTCGGTTCTGTCATGTTTCTCAGAACCGCCTTCAAAATTGTCCAGACCTCCATTGGTGTTGATGGCTTCTTTGACACCGATAGGTAAAGATGACTTGACTTCGGCTCAGACTTTGGTGCAGACATCTGAAACTTCGGTACCAACTGAACCCTCGGTACAGAAGCAGCCTTGGCCTACTACATTACCAAGGACCTCTTACTCTCCATCAGTGGACCCATTTTCTGACCATCCACCAAGTCCCTTTTTGGAACTAAGACCACCTAGGTCCCCATTAGCTTCCTCTATTCAGTCTACTAAGAGCCTTTCTGAGTCAGATATTATGAGACTAGTCAACCAGCTCCTGACTGTGTGGGGACTGCCTCCATCCTTGATAACAAGCTAACTCTGCTGCAGAGCCAGTACTTCCTTGATGCCCATTCAGATTCCTCCTCCGATTCCAGTCGAGATTTCAGAGCCACTGGTACCAACTTTTCTAGCTCCGGCTGTCTCGGTGCCATTAGAACTCCATCTCCAGCACTGATGATTGCTTTGAGCTCTTCCAGTTTGTCAAAACAGGAGTCCTCCCAGGGTTGAGGCTTCATTGCTGGTTCTGAGGGGCAGGGTTTGACTTAGATACTTTTGGAGCCCTCCAGGTCCCTCAGAGCCTCGACATTTGTAAGCTCGGATTTGGCTTCTGCTTCAGAGGTGGCTTCTTTGGTGCAGAGTAGGACCATGGTTCTGAAGGAGTCTATTTTGGTTCTGGGCTCCAATCCCCCTACAGGAGGTCTGCCTTTCAGGCCATGGAGAAGGCTTTATCCATTTGCCCTTCGTCCATTGTGGACTCACAGTCTGTGCCATCCCTGTCGGGCCAAGATCTTGTACATCCCCTTGACTGGACCTTCCTCATTCCTGGGACAGAGGGCACAAAAGCCTTAAGAACGAGCCACCTTGGTGATTTCTTCTTCTGATACCTCTCCGGATCATCCAACCAAAGAGGTACTTTCAAAGAGAAAGTGCAAGAGGAAGCACTTGGACTCTTCAGAAGAGTCTTTCACAGGGGATACTGATTTTGATGAAGGAGAAGGTTTCCATAGGTTGCCCCTGATGATGTGTCCTTCAGGAACTTCCTAGAAATCCTAAAACATGGGTGGCTGGACTTCCCTTCAACCTTCCGCAGAGGAATCTGTATACCTGGAGGCTTTTTGTGCCCATCCCTCTACCTCTTGGATGTCTCCACCCGCTGATGATCTTATTAAACTGATCACTCAGCGAGCTTGGAAGATTCCTGACTTCATCAAACCAATCCCTAAGAGACCTGACCAGATTCTGTCTGCTCCTAATAATGAGCAACATTGGGCCAACAGTATTCCTGTAGATGCCATGGTGATAGCAGCAGCCACCAAAAAGGAACTTGCAGAAGAAAGTCAGCCACCAAAAAGGAACTTACAGAAGAAAGTCCTACTATCCATCCTCCTAACAAGGAGTCTAGGACTATGGATATGTTTGGGAAGCACAAATATGCTTCATTGACCTTCGCTCTCAGGTCCTTGAATTATATAGCACACTTCACTAGGTTGCAGAGAGATTTGGTCAAAGAGCATTTGGACACTCTCACAGGAGCAATAGTTGAAGGGGTCTGAGATAAGGTTACCTCTCAGCTCGCCACCCTTGAATTGATTTCCAGTTTGTCCATGAGGCTAATTGCTCATGCAGCTGAAGGGATGACAAGAGCAGCAGGTTCAGACTTAGCCATCAGGACACATGATTGGAAGCACTTGTGTGACTTTGCAGAGCCATTTAAATCTTATTTCGTCAATGCCCTGTTTGACAGAGCACCCATGTTTGGACCCAAGTTTAAAGCCACACTAGCCAGATGTGAGAAAGTTGGGAAGACTCTTTCTGCCATGTGTGTATGCCTCTCTACTCTTCAACAGCCCTACTCTAGGAACCAGAGAGGTGGGAGGCTGAGTCAAAAAGACCCAAGGGCCTTTCCAGGACTCACGTGGCAAGGACTTCTCCCTCCTGGATGGCATCTTCCATTATTACCTCCTCCTCCTCTGCCCCGGGAGAAGTGGTCTCAGAACCAGGAGTCCAGAGATTCCTTCTCAGGTAACTCCTACCAGTGTTCCTGAATGAAGACCCAATTGCCTTCCTCTGGAGGCAGTTGGGGGACGATTATCCCTGCATCAATCTGACTGGCTTCAGATGACAATGGACAAATGGGTGCATGGGATCATTTTCAAAGGATGTATCATTCCCCTTTCAATAAATCGAAAAATTAAAAAAAGACTACCAGACATTCCACCCAGTCACAGGGAAGCAGCAGTCTTAGAAATCCAAAAATTGCTCAACAAAAGAGTCATCCAATCAGTCCCACCAGACCAGAGAGGATTTGGAATCTACTCAAGGTTCTTTTTAGTGCCCAAAAAAACAGAGGACTGGAGACTCATTTTGGATCTCAGCCAGTTGAACAAATCATTTCAACAAACCAAATTACGGATGGTCTCGGTACAGTCAATACTTCCATTTTTGGAAAAAGATGACTGGATGTGCTCAATAAATCTTCAGGATGTGTATTACCACATACAAATGAACAAGTACTTCAGAAGATTCCTGCGCTTCCAGCTGGGAGCCAGTCATTATCAGTTCAGGGCACTGCCGTTTGGCCTTACCACAGTCCCCAGGGTGTTTATCAAATGCATGGCAGTGGTAGCAGCGCATCTCAGACTGCTAGGGTTCTGAGTATTTCCATATCTCAATGACTGCCTCCTTACCGCTACCACCAGGTGTCAACTCGTAAAGGCAAGAAATTACACCCTTCATCTTTGCATCACCTTAGGAATCACAATAAATTATGAAAAATCCCATTTAGAACCCACACAATGGCTGGAATTCATTGTAGCTATACTAGACACAGTCACGGGATTTGCATCACTCCCATTAGAAAGGCTGCAGAGGATCAGATCACAAGTAAACCACATAATTCAGAATAGAAGTGTTCCAGCAAGACTCATCCTGCAGGCTCTAGTATCAATGGCAGCTTCTATTAACCTAGTTTCCACGGCCAAATATCACATGCAGATTCTTCAGTGGCTCCTGGCCCCCCAATGGTCATTATTAAACCAACTGATGTCTCATCAGATTTTGATCACCAGTCATTGTAAGCAAGACCTGTCTTGGTGGCTCATTTCCCACAAAATCTTGTTGGGCTGTCCCTTTATCCTACCTCAGCCCCAAGCCATAGTGACCTTGGATGCTTCCCAAATAGAGTGGGGGGCATTATCTGAGAAGGACAGTCCAAGATACTTGGTGCTAGATGGAGGCCAATTTGCATATCAGTGTTCTAGAGATGAGGGCGATGCTGTTAGCATTGCCAGCATTTCAAAATACTCCCCCCCTTTGGAACCGTGGCAATATGAACAAACAACATGTCAGTAGTATGGTACATCAGCAAACAAGGGGGAACCATGTCTTACCTGCTTTGTCAAGAAGCCCCAGACTATGGCAGTGGGTGACTTCTTCCAACTGTTTTCTAATGCCTCACGAGTGGTCTCTCAGTCCAGTAGTGGTGGAAAAGATATTCTGCCACTGGGGTCAACCTTGCTGCGATCTATTTCCATCCCCTGTGGACAAGTGCAGCAGTTACTTTGCCCTAATTCCCTCTCTGGGAAGTCACCCAGAGATGCTGTTCTCCACGAGCAAGCTCCTGCCTGGTGCCCTGCAGAGTTCTACAGCAGCAGAGAGACAAAAGAGAGACTTTGGAGTGATTAAGTATAATTTTCCTGCATTTTCTTGCTGCCTTTAGCTAATTCTGCCTAAAACGCCAATTTTTAGGGTCTATATTAAATCACTGAACACTTAGAAAAGTGAACGCTGATTCATAGACCCCGTGTAAGCGACAACTTACAATCTCGAACACACAGAACACTGATTTTTTTCAGGAGCCACACACACAACACAACACATGCACACCACAAACTATTTCTAATGTGGGGGTAGCCCCCCACACACCCCCTACTTTAATATACCAACTCCGAGACCGCACTACAGTAACGAAGAAGGCAAAATACCAAAGGCGGCCAAGCGATTTCTTCAACAGGGAAAGAATTTGCTTATATGCCGCTTTGGTATTTTGCAGTTTCGCGCTATAAAGTTCGATCAAGATGCATTCGAAAGAATGCATCTTTAATCATGTAATAGGGAACCAATTTTTTAGAGTTTCTGTGATTTAAAAAGCTTGTTTCAGCTACATATTGTACTTATTTTACTGCCTGCACTTTAACAATGTCATTTCTTGTGTTTAAATTGCCTGTTTAACTGTTGTAGGCTCCACACTCAAGTGTGATAGCCATTTTCTGTGCATTTAAAGTGTTTTTTTGGTTGTATCTACTTTATTTTCAGAAAAAAAAAAAAAAAAAAAAAAACTTGTTTTCCCGCCTTTCTAAGCTAGTATATTCCAGTTTTCATGTTAGTTTTGAATTCAGGGCTGTGTTACAAGTTTCTGTGTTTGCCCATACCTTAGTTGGATAGAAGGAAGTTTCTCTGTTCACATGTGAGAGAGGGGAGCTTTGAGCAGCCTATCTTTCCCTGGAGGAGTGGTTTTAGCCCAGAAATAAGTAGTTTATTGGCCATTTTGGGCTAATTTCGATCTCTTTCATTTGCCTGCTATAAAACCCGCATTGGCGAGGTTTTTGCACTTGTATACAGCTCAGCAAGCTCCTGCCTGGTGCCCTGCAGAGTTCTACAGCAGCAGAGAGACAAAAGAGAGACTTTGGAGTGATTAAGTATCATTTTTCTGCATTTTCTTGCTGCCTTTAGCTAATTCCGCCTAAAACGCCAATTTTTTTAGAGTTTCCGTGATTTAAAAAGCTTGTTGCAGCTACATATTGTACTTATTTTACTGCCTGCACTTTAACAAAGTTGTTTTTGTGTTTAAATTACCTGTTCAACTGTTGTAAGCTCCACACTCAAGTGTGATAGCCATTTCTGTGCATTTAAAGTGTTTTTTGATTGTATCTGCTTTATTTTCTGAATAAAGAAAAATATATATATTTATATATACTTGTTTTCCTGCCTTTCTAAGCTAGTATAGTCCAGTTTTCAGGTTAGTGCTGAATTCAGGGCTGTGTCACAAGTTTCTGTGTTTGCCCATACCTTACTTGGATAGAAGGAAGTTTCTCTGTTCACCTGTGAGAGAGGGGAGCTTTGAGCAGCCTATCTGTCCCTGGAGGAGTGGTTTCAGCCCAGAAATATGTAGTTTATTGGCCATTTTGGGCTAATTTCTATTTCTTTAATTTTCCTTCTATAAAACCCGCATTTGTGGGCAACGCCGGTTAGTTAGGGTTTAACTATTCCCGGCTCCACAAAGTCTACTGTTCAATTTTTCCCTTGGAACTAGACAAACTTTCAACTTAAGCACTCAAACCATTCACTTCTCAGCCCGGCACTTGCTCAAAACTCATAGCAAGCACTAATAAACCTTAGCACTAGACCCCCTGTACTGTAGAGAAGGACAAGGCTCTCTATTCAACCTTACCAGCCAGTCAGTAAAACAGTTCACTGTACCTATCCAGGCATGTCCAAAGAGCAGTTTCAGGTATACTCTCCGGTCCAACTGGTGAATCTGAGCATTTTGCGGCGATGTTACAACTGCCTCATGTACACAGACATTACCTCCTACCACCAAACACTAATACATGCGAGAGATGTAAATATACAGCCAAACTGGAGGCTAAGCTCTTTCAACCCAAGACTGGGCCAGACAGTCAAGAGGAAAAGGGAATTACTTGCATCACACCACCAGTCTCACATAGACCTATGAAACCAGCACCGGCAAAAAACACACATAAATACACGAAAACATACTCGGAGGCTCTAAATAAAAATTGGCAAAATCAACAGAGACCTCCAAAGTAGACATCCAAGCCACCCCCCCCAACACAAACCATGAAACACATACTTCACAAAACCAGAGTGCCACACAATCACAGCCCTTAAGGCAAAATAACATACCCAACACACTAGTAATAGGTGACTATAGTCAGGCACACTGACGTCCCACTCACTAGGCTAAACAAGGATAAGGTTACTGTTAGCTGCCTGTTGGGTGCCAGGATCCGCCACATAACACAAGCACTCAGGTCACTCTGGAACAAGTACAAATATGACTCTGTCATTGTCCATGTTGGTGTGAATGACCCGAGCCGTACCTCCCTGGACTACATGAAAAGAGACATGAAGGAGCTCTCTAATCACGTAGCCCAGGCCTGTATGACCTTGACCCTGAGTAGCATCCTGCCCTCACCAAGAATGATACCACAGTATAAAGAAAAAACTATTAATTTCAAAAATTGGATAAGCTTCTGGTGCCATTCAAAGGGGATCCAGTGTCTGTCAGCCTGGAATGACATGCTCGACAAGCCACGCTGCTTCTCTAGAGATGGCTTGCACCTGTCACCCCTAGGCTTTCGAATACTGGCCAAGGCTCTTGCCACCTCCATAGTGCCTTTTTTAGGCAATGCTCAAAAGACAAACCCACCACCGTAAATAGCACAAGTAACAAAAAACTGAGGGTAATGCTACTCAATGCCAGAAGTCTAAACCTCAAAATGCATGCACTCGAGGCACTCCTCAGTATGGAGAAAATCGATATATGTGCCGTAACAGAAACCTGGCTTAAGTCTCCAGAGAGCACCCCAGCACCACCAGGCTATGAGTCATACCATACATTTCGGCCACAAAACCCGGACCGAAATACAAATGGCGGGGGTGTATCCATATTCATCAAGGATACCCACACCTCCAGGTTAGTGGCACAGCACGATGCTTCAGAGATCATCCACATGCAACTAACAATGGGCAAAACTGCAATTCAAATTGTAGCTTGCTACAGATCACCCACCATGTACCAGGACTCCCATTCTGTATTTCTGGAAACACTGGGAAGCATAAAGGTCCCACCAAACATCCTAATATTGGGTGATTTCAATTACCCAAACATTAACTGAGAGAACTACTCAAGTACAAACTCCCTTGCCCAACATTTCCTAGAATTTATAAACTCAAATGCCCTAGATCAACTGGTTAACACCCACACCAGAGGTGACAACATATTGGACCTGGTCATCACCAACATGGGCGACCGGTGTTCCACACCGGAGGTCAGCCCCTCACTGGTCAGATCTGACCATAAACTAATCATTCTGGATATCCACATTTCGCCCCCACCCCCAGTCAAAGAAACCACCGTGAAAAACTTTTCAAAAGCAAACTTCACGTTACTTAAGATTGAGGTGGAAAGTTTCAAAGCCCCCATGCTAAAGGATAACACTGTCCAAGCTACAAAATTCTTTACTAATGCACTCTGTGGGCACCTACTACAAGAATGCATGGATCGTGCTATCCCAAGCAAAACCAAGACTCATTCCTCCAAGAAAAGGAAACCAGTCTGGTGAACCCCTGCCATAAACAAACTATACAATGGAAGGAGGAAACTAGTACAGAAAAGAGTAAAAGCCCAAGAAGGGAAGACATCCCTCATCAGTATCAGCAAGAAACTACAATTCCTCATAAAATCATCCAAGGCTAGCTTCGAAAGAAAAATTGCCAAGGACTCCAAAGATAACCACAAGGCATTCTTTAGCTATGTCAAGAATCTAAGTGGCAGTTCCCAGATCTGCTCGGAGTTAGTGCAGAATGACACAAAATACACTGAACTGACCGACATCACCAACATCCTGACAGACAGGTTCAGTTCAAACTTCAACCCCCTCTCACCCCCAAAAGGACCCATAACCATACCAGAAGAATGTATTGCCCCTGAAGTCACAGGTTAAAACAGCCCTCTCCAAAGCCAAAAACACAGCATCAGTGGGACCGGACAGTATCCCAGGCTGCGTCCTGCACGAGCTCCAAGATGAACTAACCCCTCACCTAAAGACAGTGTTCAAACTCAGCCTCTCCACAGGCTACGTGCCCATAGAGTGGTGCACAGCAACAGTTATTCTGCTCCACAAAGGTGGAGCCACAACAGACCCTGCAAACTATTGCCCTATAAGCCTGACTAGCTTGGTCTGCAAGGCTATAGAGCGCATCATCATGGATCTCATTAACAGAGACATTGGGAAACTACCCAGTTCAGCTTTGTTAAGGGCAGATCATGCCTTCTAAACCTGGTGGACTTCTTTGACACAGTTATCAAGGCTATAGATGAGGGAAAGGTGGCCCACACAGCCTACCTAGACCTTGCAAAGGCCTTCGACACCATTCCCCATTCAGGTATTATAGACAAGCTCACCAGCCTGAACATAAACCCCTACGTCACGAGATGGGTTGCCAACTGACTCACAGACAGAACCCACATGGTAAGAGTAGCGGGAACTAGGTCTGACTCTAAACCGGTTACAAGTGGCATTCCCTAGGGCTCAGTTCTAGGACCCCTCCTGTTCGGCATATACTTCTCAGAGGTACAGGCAAGCACAAGAGGACTATGGCTGACCAAGTTCGCTGACTACTGCAAACTAGGGGCTATAACTGGCTCTCCGGCTGACACAGACATTCTCCAAAAATGTCTCACTGAGACAGATATCTGGTGTCAAAACCATAGCCTCAAGCTAAATTCCAAAAAGTGCATAGTCATCCCCTTTGGAAAAATCAAAGTAACCACATAGGTGGTAGCCCCCTAAGTACAGAAGACGTAATAAGGGATCTGGGGACCCAAGTAGATAGTAACCCCTTCTTTGATAATCACATTGCCAAAGTGGTTAGAAAATCCTTCTATGTAGCCCACCTAATCACAAAAGGGTTTGCATCCAGATCAAAAGAGGTCATTGTGCCCCTCTACGCATCACTCATCAGACCCATTATAGAGTACAACGCCCCATTTGGGATTACCTTACAAGACACCTGCAACAGCTGGAAAGACCACAGAAGTACCTCACCAAGATGATCACTGGCCTCAAACAGATGTCCTATGCAGCTCGACTGAAGAAATTCCAGTTGTACTCGGTTGCATACCGCCTACTCAGAGGTGATCTCTGCCTGACATACAAGGCCATGTCCAACCCAGAATTGATGGACTTGCTCCACCTAAAGAAAACCATATCCCCTCAAGCCACATGCTCTAGGGATCTAAACCTCACCACAACAATAAATAGGACGTGCTGGAGGGATAGATTCCTGTCCCAGAGATTTCCCATGCTCGGGAACAAGATTCCAATCTACATTAGGCAGAGCTCCTCGCTAACCCTTTTCAAGAGAAACCTTGACGAGTGGATGGGAAACAGAAAGTTTACCTGGAGATCACCTCAATGGCTCTGCTGGACAGAGAGACAGGGAAATAATCTAAGGGGGGTGGCGAAAGCCAACACATTCCGGATAGGCTTATAAATGCCTTCGGGCAGATAGCCTAGTACCTACCTATGAACGATTGCCCCCCCCCCCCCCGTCTTCTGTATGCCTTTCCCCAACTGCTCTGATATGTCAGTTTCTAAAGAAAGCCAAGAAGCTGAAGAACAAAATAATCCTCAGTGCATCATTCTCGCCTCGACAAGTTTGATTTCCCTTCCTCTGGCCTCACCTACTTTGGAAACCTTAGATTCTGGACCCAGCTCCAGACCTATTATTTCACCCAGAAGGAATGGTTCATCCGAATCTCCAGCATCTCAAGCTCACTGCATAGCTTCTCCAGTTCCCATGTTTGCCAGGCATTCCTCTCTTACTTCCCCGGTCCGATAAATCATTTTGTCCCACCACAAGCTTTCAGCTAGAAAGTTGTACCATAACAAATTAATGAAATTTGCTAGGTGGTCACTTGACAGTAATATTGATCCCTGCTCAGCACTTGTGGATAAAGTTTTACATTTTCTGGCCTTTCTTTATCAGTCTGGCTCCTCAGCTTCTACAATTTGAGTACATCTTGCTGTGATATCTAATTTTCATGTTGGTTTTGATGGTTCTTCATTTATGTCTCATAAACTATGAAAAGGGCTTTTTGAAAGGAACCTTAATGCTGAGACATCCATTTAAAGAACCCATTGCTCCATGGGATTTACCTTTGGTCCTACAGTATCTCATTTTGTCCCTTTCTGAACCTTCGGCAACTTGTGATTTAAAGTTTTTCACCTAAAAAACTTTGATGTTAAGTTGTCTATCTCGCCTTCATTCTTGCTGGTTGGGATCAGAGACGAGTATCGGCTCTGACTCGGCCATCTTCTATAGCTCGAGAGCTGTTTACTGGCTCGAGGCTACCCCTTATCCCATGATGCCTAGCGATAACTACCCAGATCTTGTTTGCCGCTTCAGCTGCAAGGTGTCGTTTTTCTTGCTCAGGCTCACATAAAGTTTTTTGTATAACTTTCTTACTCTAGAATTCTATATTGTCAGTGTTTTATTGTTAATGATTAGTCTTGTTTTTTGTGATAGCTAGTGTTTAGTTGTAGTATCCCTTCCTTTCTTTGTAAAACTCGTTTAACTTAGAGAGTTGTCGCCCCCCCATCCTTCTTGTCAGGTTAGCCGTTTAGGTTAGAGGCTTTCCTTCTACCTTTCTTTCATAGGCTGGCCATTTAAGTTAGAGGCTTTCCTATTAAAAAAAAAAAAAAAACCTTTAGCTATAGTCTTGTATAATGTATTTTTTGTGTAGACTGTATTTTGCTTTGGTAGCTGTTGTTGTATTTGTTGTTTCCTTCTTTCAGGATGTCAAAGGAATCCAAAGTGTCTGGATTCAAGAAGTGTGACTCATGCTGTCAGAAAATGTCTCTGACAGATGGGCACACTTCTTGCGTCTATTGTTTAGGCACTGTGCACCTGCAGAACTCTTGTTCTATCTGCCATGCCTTTAGTCCAAGAGTCCTGCAGGAGCGTAAGAATAAGCTTATTCTTAGGGGTCTTTTAAAACCCCAGGATTCACCAGCCAAGAGCTCTCAGCCTGTGAAATCCTCTAAATCTACCAAGCCCTCAGCTCCACATTTGGAGCCGTCCTCGGTTCAGACTCTACCTTCTACTTCGGTTCCAGTTGGCACCGATAAGACTATCTCCCCATCAGCTCCATCAGAAACTTTGGAGCCTTCGCGAAGCCACAAGAGGCTGAGGTCCCCTTCACTGGAATTGGTACATTCGGCTCCTCAGTCTCCTTTGCTTCAGAGCGAGCGCAGTCACTGATCGTCACACTCCTCTCGATCCTCTAGGCTGTCGGATTACGATGTGGAAAGAGTGGTCAGTAGGTTGCTAAAGTCACAGGCACTTGCCAAGATGTTGTCCAGCCCTCCTCAACAGGTGTCGGCTCCATCCACTTCTATCGATGTTCCTCCTCCGACTCCAATGAGTTCGGAGCCAGAGTTCGTTGGGGTTCGAGTAGTGGAACCATCAGCTTCGATAACTCTATTTCCTTCAGTTCCGACATCGGCTCCGATCCCCTCGGTGGTGCTGTCCGTCGATGGATCTCGGTGCCGGGGTTCCCTCATCAGCTCCGAGGGGGCAAGTGGCATCAGACCCTTGTCCGACTCCGTTCTCCCTCTCGGAGCTTCGGTGCAGGTGAGCTTGGCTCCTACATCAGCCACGGAGCTGTCTCCCTCAGTGCGGAGAAAGATTCTGATTTCCTCGGAACCAGAGCTTTCTCTGCATCGTGGCAGGGATGCCTTTGATGTCATGAGGTGTGTGCTGGCCACTAAGTCAGCTCCACTATTGGCCCCACCGGCTCCGTCCCCTGTAGTGCCTGTGCCAACCTCTGCTCCTCCTCCAGACCCCAAGCATAGAGAACCGGTGCTCCAGGGCACCCCATTGGGTGTTTTCTCTTCTTCTGAGGCCTCCCCTGATCATTCAGAGGAGCCCCCTCGTAAGAGGAAGTGCAAGAGGAAGCACATTGACTCCCCTGAGTCTGCCACTTCTGATACAGATTTAGATGATTTGGAAGGGTCCTCGAGATCCCCCTCTGAAGATGTTTCCTTCTTGGACATCCTAGAAATGCTTAAGCAGAGGGGAACTGGAATCCCCTAGCCCCTACCGAGAATTAGTCTGTATTTCTGGATGCGTTTGGTTCCCGACCTTCCACTGCCTTTTGATCCACTTATGGCAGTGGTGGCTCGAAAGGCTTGGTCAGCTCCGGATACAGTGGAACCAACTCCGAGGAGACCTGGCAAATTCATCACAGCACCCCAGGATAAGAAGTTCCTTACCAAAGGTGTTCTTGTTGATGCCATGTTGGTAGCAGCAGCCACCAAAAAAGAGTTAGCGGAGACCTCTTCGTCTGTCCATCCTCTTAACAAGGACCATGGACAGATACGGGAAGTGAATGTTCGCTTCAGCGACCTTTTCTATGAGGTCACTGAACTACTTATGTCATTTTACCCGGCTTCAGAGGGATCTCCTTAAAGAGCTCGGAGATACTCTTCAAGATCCATCAGCTGAGGGGGCTCAAGCTAAAGTAGCTTCCCAGCTGGCAATGCTTAATTCTGTAGTTAACTCCTCCATGATGCTCATTTCCTATGCAGCCGACGGTGCGAGTAGAGCCTCAGGTACAGTTGTGGCCCTTAGGAGGCATGCATGGATGCGGCTGTGTAATTTTGCGGAACCCTTTCGAGCGTCATTCACCAACACCCCCTTTGATGGTTCCTTTCTTTTTGGACCACAGGTGAAAGACACTTTGACTAGGTGGGAGCAAGAAGGCAAGACTCTATCTGCTGTGGGAGTCTGTTTTTCCACTCCTTCTAGACCGTACCCCAAAGGTCAGAAAAGTGGCAAAATGTGGTTCCGGAAATCCCAGGGAGCCTTGCCTGACACATGTAGTGATTTTTCCTCCAGGGGAAGAGGGGGAAACAATAACAACAGACGCCGCCCTCGTGGCAGACGGGGGTCTGCAGAACCAGGGCAACAGAGAATCTTTCTCTGATAAGCCCTTTCAGCATCCCTGAAGGGTTGCCCGGCTGCTCACCTCTGGAGGCAGTCGGGGGAAGACTTTCACTGCACCCAAAAGCCTGGCAAAATTTAATGCAAGACAGATGGGTACGGTCCATTATATCTGGAGGTTACAAAATTCCCTTCTGTCAACCTCCCTTACCGTCAAGGAAATCCTTTCCAGATGTTCCACCCGATCTGAAGGACCAAGCAGTAATAGAAGATGTTATGTGATCCTATCTCGCCTACATTCTGTACTGATGGGCTCGGAGCCGATCCCTCGGCTCCGACTCGGCACGCTATGCTATAGAGCGAAGCCTCTTATTGGCTGAGCTATTCTCTGTCTGAGGATGCACCACCACTAATCCCCCAGATCTCATTTGCCGCTTACAAGCTAGGACGTGGTCTCAAACTTGGCTGAGCTAAGTACTGTTTTTTTTCTAAAGTTTCCTGTCAGGAAATTCCTTATTCTTACCCAAAAGCTGTTTTAACAGCTATTGTTGTTGTACGCGTGTGTTTTGGTACATTTTTTTGTGGAAAATTGTGTGTTTGTTTAAGGGAAAGGTTTCCCGTTTAAGTTAGAGGGGCCTTCCCCTATTCTTCAGCTAGTTTCTATTATTTTTTCAAGGAGGTCAAGTACCTGTTTTAGTTAGAGGGTCTTGGCCCTCCTTTTTAGTGTTTTTCTGATATTGTATTGTGTCGTTTAAAAAAAAAAAAAAAGTTAGTTAAATTTTTTGTATTGTGGTAAAATCTTTGTTCCGACTAGATAGTGCTTCTTTCCACTGTTTTAGTGTTTTTTGATAGGCATTATGTCAAAAGAACATAGACCCTCAGGGTTCAAAAAGTGCACGAGGTGCTGTTATAAGATGTCTATAACCGATGACCACTCCTCGTGCGTATATTGTTTAGGCGCCAAGCACCTACAGGAGTCCTGTAGCGTGTGTCACGCCTTTTCATCTAGAGTCCTCCAAGAGAGGAAGAATAAATTAATATTGAAAGGGCTGATTAAACCCTCCTTCGAGGAGGCCTTATCTTCCTCATCCTCTCCTACTAAGAAGAAGAAAGCGTCGGCTCTGACCAGCCCGTCGGAACTGACTGCCAAGAAACCTAGGCAGGCTTCTCCATCGGCTCCACGGACTTCAGAGCCGAGGGCGGAACGGTCTGCCTCGATGCCCCCAGTCTCGACTCCTCTGGTTTCGGAGCCGGGGACTGGGGCGTCGAGAGGCGGGTCACCTTCATCGGCTCCACTGATTTTGGAGCCGATGAGGATTGCCGGCTCAGACTCTTCCCCTTCGGCGCCAAAGCCCTCGGCACCGAGGGAAATTGTTTTGGGATCTCCCTCGGAACCGATATTGGTCGAGTCCATTCGGAGCCGGTCCCCCAGTCCTTTGGAGCCGATGGAGAAGTCGGTTCGGACCCGATCGGTTTCATCCAGATCCTCCAAGATGTCTGATTCGGACATCGACAGGGTGCTCCTAAGACTTTTTCAGTCTCCTGTGTTCCAAAAGTTAGATGTTATGTGATCCTATCTCGCCTACATTCTGTACTGATGGGCTTGGAGCTGATCCCTCGGCTCCGACTCGGCACGCTATGCTATAGAGCGAAGCCTCTTATTGACTGAGCTATTCTCTATCCCATGATGCACCACCACTAATCCCCCAGATCTCGTTTGCCGCTTACAAGCTAGGACGTGGTCTCAAACTTGGCTGAGCTAAGTACTGTTTTTTTTCTAAAGTTTCCTGTCAGGAAATTCCTTATTCTTACCCAAAAGCTGTTTTAACAGCTATTGTTGTTGTACGCGTGTGTTTTGGTACATTTTTTTGTGGAAAATTGTGTGTTTGTTTAAGGGAAAGGTTTCCCGTTTAAGTTAGAGGGGCCTTCCCCTATTCTTCAGCTAGTTTCTATTATTTTTTCAAGGAGGTCAAGTACCTGTTTTACTTAGAGGGTCTTGGCCCTCCTTTTTAGTGTTTTTTTGATATTGTATTGTGTCGTTTAAAAAAAAAAAAAAAGTTAGTTAAATTTTTTGTATTATGGTAAAATCTTTGTTCTGACTAGATAGTGCTTCTTTCCACTGTTTTAGTGTTTTTTGATAGGCATTATGTCAAAAGAACATAGACCCTCAGGGTTCAAAAAGTGCAAGAGGTGCGGTTATAAGATGTCTATAACCGATGACCACTCCTCGTGCGTATATTGTTTAGGCGCCAAGCACCTACAGGAGTCCTGTAGCGTGTGTCACGCCTTTTCATCTAGAGTCCTCCAAGAGAGGAAGAATAAATTAATATTGAAAGGGCTGATTAAACCCTCCTTCGAGGAGGCCTTATCTTCCTCATCCTCTCCTACTAAGAAGAAGAAAGCGTCGGCTCCGACCAGCCCGTTGGAACCGATTGCCAAGAAACCTAGGCAGGCTTCTCCATCGGCTCCACGGACTTTGGAGCCGAAGGCGGAACGGTCTGCCTCGATGCCCCCAGTTTCGACTCCTCTGGTTTCGGAGCCGGGGACTGGGGCGTCGAGAGGCGGGTCACCTTCATCGGCTCCACTGATTTTGGAGCCGATGAGGGTTGCCGGCTCAGACTCTTCCCCTTCGGCGCCGAAGCCCTCCTCGGCACAGAGGGAAATTGTTTTGGGATCTCCCTCGGAACCGATATTGGTCGAGTCCATTCGGAGCCGGTCCCCCAGTCCTTTGGAGCCGATGGAGAAGTCGGTTTAGACTCGATTGGTTTCATCCAGATCCTCCAAGATGTCTGATTCGGACATCGACAGGGTGCTCCTAAGACTTTTTCAGTCTCCTGTGTTTCAAAAGTTAGTTTCTGCTCCAGCCCATTTGGCTTCGGAGCCGATGGCCCACCCTGTAGTTATGGTTCCTCCTCCAACAGCCTTGGCACTGTTGGAGCCGGTGCTGGTGGAGCTGATGGAGGTTTTCAGGTCGTCCCCGACCCTTACTCCAACCCCGGCTCTCGAGTCGGAGTTCGGTACGCGGACCTCCTCTGTCGGCCCCGGGGGGGACACTTCGGGACTGATGTTTTTGGTCCCAAGCCTTCCTCTCGGTGCGTCGGCTGCGGGGGTACCATCTACTGTTGTGGCCACGAGGGTTGGACCTTCCCAGGATTCTGGTGGTCCGGCCTTCAGGGCCATGAGGAGTGCGTTAGCCAAATCTTCTTTGGCTACCTCCACGGTCTCACCAGTACCTTCCCTGCATACGGAGACTGGGTCTTTGGCAGTCCCCCTGTCCTTAGACAGCAGAGCCCCGGGGCCTGAGGTCACCCCCACTGGGGTTTCTCCCCCTCCTGGAGGTCCCTCTGAAGCTTCTTCAGAGGAACCCCCAAGGAAAAGATCGTGCAAGAGGAAGCACGTTGACTCCCCCGATGAGTCTCTCACATCAGACACTGATCTTGATGATGCAGAGGGGTCCCCTAAGTCGTCCTCAGATGATGTCTCCTTTGCAGACATCCTGGAAGCCCTCAAACAACGAGGTGGCTGGCATTCAAAACCCCCTTCTGCTGACGAGTTGGTGTTCCTTAAGGCCTTCGGGGCTCAGCCCTCCGCCTCCTGGGTGTCTCCGCCCTTCGACGAGCTTTTAGATTTGATCTGTTGAAGGGCGTGGGAACACCCAGACTCTGTGGAACCGGTGCCTGCTCGCCCAAATAAGTTCCTGTCAGCACCCCCGGAGAAGGAGTTTTTGACGAAAGGTGTGGCTGTAGATGCCTTGGTGGTGGCATCTGCTACCCAACAAGATGTAGCAGAGGCTTCGACGTCCATCCATCCTCCTAATAAGGAGTCTAGGAGCATGGATCGGTACGGTAAGCGCACCCTTAGTTCAGCGGCCTTTACCTTAAGATCCCTGAACTATTTAACGCACTTCACCAGGTTTCAGAGGGATCTGATCAAGGAGCTTTCAGATACCCTCTTGGGTAACCTACCTGAGCAGCTGGCCCAGACGGTTGGCTCTCAGTTGGCTACGCTGTCATCCATATCAAACTCGTCCATGAGGCTCATTTCATATGCGGCCGAGGGGGCGAGTAGAGTGGCAGGTACAGGCATTGCTCTACGGAGGCAAGCCTGGCTCCGCCTGTGTCATTTTGCGGAAGCCTTCAAGTCTTCCTTTGCTGACGCTCCCTTTGATGGGTCCTCTTTGTTTGGACCCAAGGTAAAGGACACACTGACCCGCTGCGAGCAAGAAGGTAAGACTTTGACTGCCGTAGGGGCACGATTTTCCACTCCCTTTCGGCCTTACCCCAAGGCTAAAAGAGGAGGGAAAATGTGGTTCCATAGATCTCAGAAGTCTTATCCCTCACAGCAGGATGATCCCCCTTCTAGAGGCAGAGGAGGGGGAAATTCTTCTGGAAGACGCTGTCCCAGAGGCGGCAGAGGCCCCCGCAACACTGGAGACCGCGAGTCCTTTCGTGGCTCTTCAGCCTTTCACAATCCCTGAGGGATTGCCCGACTGTGCAGCTCCGGAGCCAGTCCGGGGTCATTTTTCGAGGCACCTAAAAGCCTGGGAAGGTATCACTCAGGACCGATGGGTGCTTCGAATTATCGCCGGAGGTTACGCCATTCCCTTTTCTCACTCCCCACCTCCGCTCAAGAAAATCCTGGACCCGCCACACAGTCAACGGGAAATTGCAGCCTTAGAAGTCTCAAAGCTGCTTCAAAAAGGAGTCATCCAACCAGTCCCCGCAGACCAGATCGGATTAGGGACTTACTCAAGATTCTTTTTGGTGCCAAAAAAGACCGGGGACTTGAGGCCCATTTTGGATCTCAGCATTCTAAATCGTTCAGTCAAAAAGTCCAAGTTCCGAATGGTCACCCTACAATCCATTCTCCCACTGCTGGAGAAAGGTGTTTGGATGTGCTCCATAGATCTCAAGGACGCCTATTACCACATTATGGTACATCAGGCGTCCAGGAGACATCTGCGCTTCAGCCTAGGAGACAGTCATTTTCAGTTCCGCGTGCTGCCCTTTGGTCTCACCACAGCCCCCAGGGTGTTCACCAAATGTTTGGCGGTCGTGACTGCTCACCTGAGAAGTCTAGGATTCCAGGTGTTTCCGTATCTAGACGTCTGGCTCCTAACTGCCACCTCCAGGCGTCTACTATTGCAGAACCTACAAGCCACAATATCACTGGGCACTTCCCTTGGAATCACCTTCAATTGGCCAAAGTCTGTGTTGCTGCCATCTCAACGCATAAGATTCATCGGCGTAGAGATAGACTCAAACCGAATGCGGGTCTATCTTCCTACAGAAAGGATACAAACCATACAGGCTCAAGTTCGAGCCTTACTTCTCAGATCCAAAGCCCCAGCCAGAATGGTCCTGCAGCTATTGGGATCTATGTCCACCACGGTTCTTCTAGTTCCCCTAGCAAGGTTGCACACGAGAATTCTCCAGTGGCTTCTTTCAACACAGTGGTCCTTTCAGGATCTCCCTCTCAGTCACCTCATATGGATCATGGAAACCTGCAAACGGGACCTTCGCTGGTGGCTGGTGCCCTCCAATCTGGATCAGGAACGACCCTTTGTTCCACCTCCTCCAGTGGCCACTTTGACTACGGATGCCTCCCAGATGGGGTGCGGGGGCATTCCCTGGGCAGGTGAGTCCAAGGCAAATGGCATTCGGAAGAGAGCCTCCTACATATCAACATTTTAGAAATGAGGGCGGTGTTTCTGTCCCTACAAGCCCTTCACGATTACCTCCCTCAGGGCGTAATTGCCGTTCACTCCGACAACATGTCAGTAGTCTGGTACCTGAACAAGCAGGGAGGGACCAGATCCTACCCCCTTTGCAGAGAGGCCATGAGAGTTTGGGAATGGGCAGTCTTGACCAAACGATTTCTAGTGGCGACTCACATCCCTGGCAAGTCCAATGTGATAGCCGACAGACTGAGCAGAACTATCCTCTCTCCTCACGAGTGGTCTCTGAACAATACAGTTGCAACTCAGATTTTCAGCAAATGGGGAATTCCTTGTTGCGACCTCTTCGCAACCCCACTGAACGCGAAGTGCAAAAAGTTCTTCTCCCTCACTCCGGCTCTGGGGGAGAGCCCTATAGACGCACTAGCCCATCCTTGGCCCACCGGCTTGCTATACGCTTTTCCCCCAGTTCCCCTCCTTCCCAGAGTGATCCAAAAGGCATCTCACTTGGGGAGCAAAATGATCTTAGTTGCTCCTTACTGGCCTCGCCAGGTATGGTTCCCCTATCTTCGGAAATATGCACTGGACGGCCCATGGTTCCTGGATCAGATCCCGGACCTATTAGTTCATCAGTCGGGACTACTCCACCAGTCCCTCCACACCTTGAAATTAACAGCTTGGCTCCTCCTCTTCCGACTATAGTCAGGAATCATACCTTAGACCCGGAAGTCATACATATCTTATCTTCAGCCCACAAGTCTGCCACTAAGAAATTGTATACTAGCAAATGGAAGAGATTTGCTATTTGGGCTCAACTCCGGGATCTGGATCCCATCACTATTCCTTTATCGGAAGTCCTGAAATTTCTAACTTCCCTATTCAATCAAGGTTCTTCAGTCTCTACCATCAAGGTGCAATTGGCAGCTATTTCCAATTTTCATGAATCTATAAACCCACCTTTAATGAGCAACAGATTGTGTAAGACCTTCATGAAAGGTGCTGCGCTTTTACGACCTCCGATTTCTCATCCTTCTCCTCCATGGGATCTCGATGTGGTGTTACGTGCCTTAACTTCCTCCCCTTTCGAACCGGCAGCAACATGTGATTTGAAATTTCTATCATGGAAAACTGCCTTTCTGGTCGCGATTACTTCTGCCAGAAGGGTTTCAGAGCTTCAAGCTTTGTCTTTAAAACCTCCGTACCTGGTTTTTCACAAAGATAGAGTATCTCTCAGGCCAAATCCATCCTTTGTTCCTAAAGTTTGTTCCAGTTTTTGTCTACAACAGTCATTAGAACTTCCAGTTTTCTTTCCAAAGTACTCAAACAAAGCGGAATACATATTCCACACATTAGATGTCCACAGGCAATTGCGTTTTTATTTAGATAGGACCAAACAAACAAGGAAAACAGATCAATTGTTTGTGTCCTTTTCGGATAATAAATTGGGCAAAGCCGTCACAAAGGTCACTATTGCCAAATGGATCAGGGATTGTATTAGTCAAGCTTATTCCTCTTCTAATAAAGAGCTTACGACCTCTGTCAAAGCTCACTCTACAAGAGCTATGGCTACTTCAATAGCATTCCATTCTAAGCTTGCCATTAGTGACATTTGTGCTGACTACGTGGTCTTCCCGCACACTTTCATTTCCCACTACAAATTGGATGTGGCATCTCGGGGCGAGCTTCATTTGGTTCCACAGTGCTCAGGAGTGTTTTCCAGTGAGCCACCCAGGATTTAGGTGCTAGGGACGCTGTCCCATCAGTACAGAATGTAGGTGAGATAGGATCACATAACATCTTTTAGTTATGTAGTTACCATAACTTTAGATGTTTGGGATCCATCTCGCCATTCTAATAACCCACCCTCCTTCCCCCTTCCTTGGAGATCAGAAGAGATCGGACGGTCCGAATCCTATTGTTTCATCTTGAAACATCTGGCAATGTTATATAAACAAGTTATGTATGTGTGCATGAATGCAGACAAGCAAGATCTGGGGGATTAGTGGTGGTGCATCCTGGGATAGAGAATAGCTCAGCCAATAAGAGGCTTCGCTCTATAGCATAGCGTGCCGAGTTGGAGCCGAGGAATCGGCTCCGAGCCCATCAGTACAGAATGTAGGCGAGATAGATCCCAAACATCTAAAGTTATGGTAAGTACATAACTAAAAGTTTCAAAACTGCTAGAAAAAAGAGTCATCCAGGAAGTCCCCGCAGACCAGCATGGATCCGGGACTTACTCAAGGTTCTTTTTGGTACCAAAAAAGACAGGGGACTGGAGACCGATTCTGGATCTCAGCAGACTAAACATGTCTCTACAAAGAACAAAGTTTCAGATGGTCATGCTACAGTCCATTCTACCCTTTCTGGGTCAGGACAATTGGATGTGCTTGATAGATCTCCAGGACACATACTACCATATCAAGATGGACAGGTGCTCCAGGACATTTCTTCACTTCCGGCTGGAAGCCAGTCATTACCAGTTCAGAGCACTGCCCTTTGGTCTCACCACAGCCCCCAGGGTGTTCACCAAATGTATGGCAGTGGTCACGGCTCACCTGAGACGTCGAGGATTCCAGGTGTTTCCATATCTAGATGACTGGCTCCTCACTGCTACTACCAGGCATCAACTTCTACAAGCGTGGGACTACACAATCACAATCTGCTCCCAGCTAGGCATTACAATAAACTTCGAAAAATCTGCTTTGTTGCCCTGTCAGGCTATCACCTACATAGGAGCAGACTTAGACACAAGGAACATGTCCGCAAGGCTACCACCAGAAAGGATGTCTACAATTCGTCAGCAAGTACAAATTCTAATGCAGAGCAAAAGAATCCAAGTCAGGTTTGTCCTTCAAACTCTGGGTTCCATGGCAGCAGCCATTCTTCTAATCCCACTGGCCCGCTTTCACGTGAGGATCCTTCAGTGGCTTCTGTTCACACAGTGGTCTTTGCGACAGCTGCCCGTGTCTCACATGATCATGATTACAGAAGCATGCAAAAGGCACCCTTCCTGGTGGATGGTCTCCCCACTAGTGACTCAGGGCAGACCTTTCATTCAGCCTCCTCCTGTAGCCACAGTGACCACAGACGCCTCCCTGATACGGTGGGGGGGGGGCATTATCAGGGCAGGACAGTCCAAGGCACTTGGCAGCCTCATGAGTACCATCTGCACATAAACATCCTAGAAATGAGAGTCATGCTCCTAGCGTTGCAAGCCCTTCAGGACTCTCTTCCTTCTGGGACCATTGCAATTCAAACAGACAACATGTCAGTGGTGTGGTACATCAACAAGCAGGACAGAACCAGGTCCTACCCCCTGTGTCGAGAAGCACTCAAACTGTGGCAGTGGGTGATTTCCTCCCAGTGTTTTCTGATTGCGACGCATATCCCTGGGAGGTCCAGCATCATAGCGGACAGGCTCAGCAGAGCTATCCTCATGCCTTACGAGTGGTCTCTGAATCAGGAAGTTGCGGATCTTATCTTCTGCAAATGGGGACAGCCTTGCTGTGATCTTTTTGCCACCCCCTTCAACAGCAAATGCAGCAACTACTTTTCCCTTCATCCGCTTCCAGGTCACTTACCCAGAGATGCTGTAGTCCACGAATGGCCTCAGGGACTTCTTTATGCCTTTCCTCTGTTTCCCCCGATTCCAAAACTCATACAGAAAACAATATCGTTGGGTTGCAAAATGATCCTCATTGTCCCCTACTGGTCTTGACAGGTATGGTTCCTGTTTCTGCACCATTACCTTCTCGATCAGCCTTGGACTCTGGATCCAATTCCAGACCTACTGATTCATCAATCAGGTGGGTTGCATCAGTCCCTCCAAACTCTCCAGCTCACAGCTTGGTTGCTCCACTTCCAACCTTAGCCAGGCTTCCCAGCATTTCCCCAGCTGTATGTAAGATTATTGTCTCCTCTCACAAGTCCACAACCAGAAAAACTTATGCTAGTAAATGGAAACGTTTTTCTTGTTGGGCAGAGGCTAGGAACGTAGATCCCTTTTCAGCCCCAGTCCACGAAATTCTAGAATTCCTAGCACTACTTTTTCATTCCGGGTCCACTTCTGCTACAATCAGGGTTCAATTAGCGGCCATTTCTAACTTTCATGTTGGTTTGTCAAATTCAAACATTATGTCTCATAAGCTCTGTAAAGCTTTTTTGAGAGGGACCACTCTCCTTAGACCTCCAGTGAGAGATCCCCCGCCTCCTTGCGACCTTAATTTGGTACTAACTTCCTTAACTCTGCCCCCTTTTAAACCAGCAGCGTCCTGCTCCATTAAGTTTCTATCTTGGAAGACACTCCTTCTGGTAGCTATTACTTCAGCCAGACGCATCTCTGAACTTCAGGCACTATGTGTTCATCCTCCATACTTGGTTTTTCATAAGGACAGGGTTGCTCTGAGGACTAATCCTTCGTTTCTTCCAAAAGTCTGCTCAGAAAATAATTTAAAAAGTCTGCTCAGAAAATAATTTAAACCAATCTATAGATCTTCCTGTGTTTTTCCCTAATCACACCAACAAGGCAGAGTACAAATTACACCAATTGGACGTTCATAGACAATTGCGTTTTTACCTGCACAGGACTAAGGAAATAAGGAAGTCGGACCAACTATTCCTTTCCTATGCTCTAGGCAAACAAGGTCTCCCAGTTTCCAAGGTGACCTTATCCAGGTGGTTGTCTCACACTATTACTTTCATTTATCAATTAAGGAACAAAGAGTTACCTATCAAACTGAAAGGTCATTCTACTAGGGCCTTAGCCACCTCTGTAGCCTTCCAGTCTAGGTTGCCCATGGATTCTATCTGTGCAGCTGCTATGTGGACAATTCCTCATACCTTTATCTCTCATTACAAGCTAGATATGGTCTCCAGGATCAGAGCTGACTTTGGTTCCACTGTTCTGAAGAGTCTGTTCCAATGAGCCGCTCAGGATTGTAGGTGCTAGGGATGCTGTCCCAACCAGCAAGAAGGAAGGCGAGACAGACAACTTAACATAAAGAAGTTATGTACCTACCATAATGTTCCATGTAAGTTGTCTTCATCTCGCCTTCTTTCTTGCATCCCACCCTCTGTTCCCCTGTCCTATTGGACCGAGAGGAGTTCTGGTTTCACTGGCTGAGTGTTCTCTGGTTTGTTTCCTCTACTGACTTAGAGAGTATGACAGGTATACTCAACCTATTTGTTTGGACAGGTTTATTCTCTGGCTTTGTCTGGGGTTAGCTATTTCAAATGAGATCTGGGTAGCTATCGCTAGGCATCATGGGATAAGGGGTAGCCTCAAGCCAGTAAACAGCTCTCGAGCTATAGAAGATGGCTGAGTCGGAGCCGCGGATCGGCTCCGATCCCAACCAGCAAGAAAGAAGGCGAGATGAAGACAACTAACATGGAACGTTATAGTAGGTACATAACTTCTTTTTTTTTATAGCTATCACTTCAGCCAGAAGAATATCGGAAATGCAAGCCTTGTCCTGCAGGCCCCCCATTTTTATTTCATGAGGACAGAGTCTCCCTCACGATGAATCCATCTTTTCTGCCAAAGGTTGTTTCAGAATCAAATATCAATCAAACCTTACTTCTGCCAGTCTTTTTCCCTAATTTCTGTAATAAGAGAGAGTACTGTCTGCACTTATTGGACGTCCACAGGCAATTATGTTTTTACCTTCACAGAACAAAGGACATCAGAAAATCCAACCAACTATTCATTGCCTTTTCCTCACTTTTCTTAGGTAACCCAGTTTCTAAGATTACCTTAGCTAAATGGCTTAGGGATTGTATTACTTTTATTTATCACTCAAATGGACTTCACCCACCATGTCCTGTGAAAGCCCATTCAACTAGAGCTGTAGCAGCTTCTGCAGTTTTTCATGCTAGAGCTTCTTTAGATGACATTTGTGCAGCAGCTACATAGGCATCTTCTCATACTTGTATTACTTATTACAAACTGGACCAGGTCTCTAGGAGACGTGAATCATTCGGTTTGATGGTGCTCTTTCGTGAGACCTCCCAAGATTCAGGTAGCTAGGGACTCTGTCCCACAGTCAACGTCAAGATTGACATCAGATAAATAAGTTATGTCTTACCATAACATTCCATATGTGTTGTCGGTTTCACTAATCCTTGACATTCCCCCCCTCCTTCCCCCTCCCTGAGACTTTTAGTAGACTGACTATTCCAAAGCCTGACTTCATAACAGGGACACAGATATGGTCACTTATTTATTACTTCTTGTCTGTCTGTCACTATTATAGGCAAACTTGATCTGAGGTAATCTAGTGAGGAACATTATGGGTAAAGCCTAGCTCGAGAGTTTTGGGAGGCATGAGCTGGAAAAATGGCAGAGTCAGTTCCAAGGCTCGGAACCAAGCCCACAGTCAAGGATTAGTGAAGATCGACAACACAGATGGAATGTTATGGTAAGACATAACATCTTTTTCTGTTCCCAGTGTAAATCCATCTTAATGTGTGACAGGTTTCTTATTTAAGGCAGTGAATTCAAAGTTAGGTCAAATTTTTACTGTAATTCTAGAAGGGTGGTCTACGTGGCAATATGCCAACAGTACCCATGTTTTTATGTAGGTAAAACTGAGCATAGGTTGAAGGAAAGAATTTATGAACACCAGTATAACATAAACAAAAGGAACCTTGACAAAACATGTTTTGGACAACAAAAGTCACACATTTAAGTTCATAGTTATGGAAGGATTAAAGGAGGGAATGAGACGAGGTCCATAGGTACAATTATTGGAACTAAGGGAATTATATTGACAATTGACTTTGAATGCCCATGGTTGGGTTGGACTTAATGAGTCTTGTTCCGTTGCACCCTTTCTGAAATTTAAAGCACTGACTGGAAACAAAGGTAGGGGCGTATAGTACAATAATACCTCTAGTCCCTTCGCTACGGTTTCCACTTTAAAGGAAAACACCCTAGAACTAAAAAAAAAAAAAATTAACATAGTTATGTTTTACATGGTTATAGGATTACACATTTCTCATTTTAATCTGATTTTTATTTTTTTATTTAAGAATTCTTACACAGAAATTCCTTTTTATATAAACATAAAAACATAATCTGTTAGGTACAAAATGTTTACAGTATTTTAGCTGGCTTACAAGATTACACGCTTATCAAGATGAAGTGCACTTAAAACTTCCAAACACTAGATGGGATTGTGGTATTACTTTTCCTAGGAATGGTTGGAGATACTTCCCTCTCAAAACATCAAAGGGAGTGCTGTCATTACTCATGGATGTGTGTATAAAAGTTTTGTAACTTAACAGCTTAAAAGTGCTTAATATATATGTAATTTACTTGTTTCAATTTTACTTGGTTTACCAAATAAAATAGTTGCTACTCGTGATCTTCTGCCTTAGATTTCTCTTGGTTTTGGAGCCTTTTGGATTTTGTGTCTTCCAGATAGTAGCAACAAGCTAATCCTTAAGAGTCTTTTGCCTTCTTCCTTTGATGAGGCTATATTGGGACCTTCCAAAGAGAAACCAAATAAGTCAACACTTACTTCTCCAAGCACCTCTTCTCTATCCTCCAGGTCTTTGGAAAAATCACTTAAAAGAACTTCTTCACATCCCACAGTTTCTTTGGATCATACAAAGAAGATGCAGAAATTATTGGATTCTACCCTTCGGATCCATCTAAAATCAAATTCATCCCCTTGGATCCGGCAGTTTCTTTAGATCTGAAGTCTCTGACAATGAAGGATTTGTTGGATCTGAAGACCTCGGATCAGATGTCCTCATTGTCTATTCTGTCTAGAATGAGGTACTCCCTTTCTGTGGACCTGGTGCCATCTAGAGTGCCTTCACCATTTTTATAAAGATCAAAGTCTCCATCTGCTCTATTCATTCATTCATTCATCCAAAATTCTCACTGAAGAATATGTAGAAAGGTTAGTGGGAAAGATCCTCTTGGCGCAGAGTCAGTCTCCTACCCCACTGAGTCGGGAGGCCCATATATCCACTACTCCTACTCTACCATTTCCTCCTTTAACTCCTATCCAGGTCTCAGAGCCCTCAGATCTGAGTCATCTGGCACCATCCTTTTCACATCACAAGATTCTGGTATCCTTGGATCCGTGATATGCCCTGAGCTCTTCAGTTCAGTCGGATCCAGAGAGCTCTTGGAGCCAGTTCTACCACATCAGATCTGAGGTGCTGCAGTTGACTCCAAGGGTTTCAGAGCTGTCTCTGCATCTTGGACCCTCAGTGATGGTCATTTCTCATCTAACTTCGGCCTCTGGGCTATCCTTCGAGCAAGGGTGAACAAGGGATCAGAGGTGTGACCTCTTGGATGCAGGTTCCTTTCCCTCTCCAGGACAGTCTGCCTTTAGGGTTCTGGAGGGAGCTCTGTGTACAACTCAGACTTAGGTGATGCCCCCTTCTTCAGATCCTGTGTCTTTTGTCTGTTCCACCTCTGTGCCTTGAGTCTTAGCTAGCCTCTTTACAGGGACAGCTGATACCGAAACCCCAGGGTTCGCAACAGGGTTTCCCCTCCTCTTCTAATACCTCCCCAGAGTAACCCCACCAAAGAAATCCCTAAGAAGAGGACATGCAAGAGGAAGCGTATTGGTTCCTCTGAGTCAGTCACCAAGGACACAGATTTTGATGAGGGCAAAGGGTCCCCACGATCACCTCCTGAAGATGTCTCATTCAAAGACATTCTTGAGATCCTGAAACAGAGAGGTGGCTGGAAGTCCAGCAGCCCTTCTTTGGAGGAATCTGTACAACTGGAGGGTTTTAGTACTGGCCCTTCTATTACCTGGGTGGTCCTGCCTGCTGACGAGCTCCTGGAGTTGGTTTTGCAGCAGGCATGGAAAGAACCTAACTCCAGTGAGCCTGTTTCTAAAAAGCCAGATAGGATTATGACTCCTCCAGAATCTAGTAGCAGTTTTGGTCAAAGGGTCCTCCTCCTGTTGATGCTATGGTCATGGTGGTGGCCACCAGAAAGGAACTTGTTGATGAACGTACCTCTGTCCATTCTCCTCACATGGAGTCACTGGCGATGGACAGATTTGGGAAGCATGTCTATGCTTCAGTGATCTTTGCCTTAAGGTCTCTGAACTATTTGGGAGATTTTACTAGACTTCAGAGAGATCTGATTAAGGAACTTTCAGGTACCCTCAAAGAAACCATGTCTGAAGAGGTGAAGGATTCAGTCACTTCTCAGCTGGCGATTTTGCAGTCGATTTCCAACTTCTCCACGAGGCTTATTTCTAATATGGCAGAAGGAACCTCAAGGGCAGCTGGTTCAAGCATAGCCATTAGGAGACAAACCTGGATGCGTTTGTATAATTTTTGTGGAGTCTTATAAGTCTACATTCGTCAATGCCCCCTTTGATGACGCCTCTCTTTTTGGCACCAAAGTAAAAGATACATTGTTCAGTGTGAATAGGATACTGTAAGAATTGATTAGACTGTAGCATACTGTAATTAACTGGAAACAACTGAAATAAGACTGAAATTTTTGTTTTGTCTGTCTTTTGGCTTTTCCCGGTTAGGGGTCGCCACAGCGGAACTCCGGTCCGCTAATAATTGGCAGTAGATTTTCACGAATGCCGAGGTGCCAGCTTGATGTCCAACCTTCAACAAAGGCACGTCCATTTATGCCCGTCTTTGGAACGCCACCCAACTGCGGGGAGGACATGCAGACTCCACACAGAAGGCACTCCCTGCACTCCAGCCGAGAATCGAACAGGAGAACCTCTTGCTGTAAGGCAAAAATGCTACTGCTGCACCACTGCGAAATAAGACTGAAATGAAAGTCTTTATTTGTTAATTACCCAAACTCGTGCTGAACAGGTGCCAGTCTCTCCTTTATGAGCCAAGCCTTGTGTACTTTTCAGAATGAATTTTTCAAACACTGTACTATTCGAATACTGTCTTCATTAACAGTGCTGATTATAACAGTGCTGCTAAATATATCCAAAGTTTCTGCACGTATCTTCTGATTGTCCTGAATGATGTAAATGCAAACAGGCTTTATTTGACTTGTCTCCTGTACTCAGGCCTTAGCTTAATCTTTTCTGTATATCAGGTCAAACTAACTATCTGACTGACTTCTCTAACTATATCTGAAGTATATTTAATACTACCAAAACCCTGTAATGCTTTACACACCTTCTTAGCCTTGGTTCTCAGGCCGTGTCTTGTTTTGCAGGTGCCTAGCTGTCTTATTATGTAACATTTTCTTGATTCTTCCCTTGAGAAAGAAAACAGAAAAAGACAGTCTGTAGCCTTCCCTTAAAAACTGATGATGTTAAGTTGTCTATCTCGCCTTCATTCTTGCTGGATGGGTTCGGAGCCGACCTCGGCTCCGACTCGGCCACTGTAAAAGCTCGAGAGTTGATTCCACCGGCTCGAGGCTCCCCTTATATCCCACAATGCTAGGCGAGAGTTACCTCAGATCTCGTTTGCCGCTACAGCTTCGAGGTTGGTTGTTTCTACCGGTTCCTGGTGAGTGTTAGCTTTTTCTTAAAAAAGTTACTCTTTTTTCCCCTTTTTAACTTATTTTGTTCCTAGCTTAGTGTAGAACATAGAACTTTTTCCCCGACCCTATTTTTTCCCCGTTTTCTTATTAAAAGAACCGTTGGTTCTCCCTTTGGGCCTTTGGCCTTCCCTTCCCTAGGGAGTGTTTGTGTAGTTGTTTTAACTTTTTGTACTTAACTGTTAGTTATTTAGACTAAAATAACTATTATTTTAGTATTACTAATTTTTGCTGACAGGGTATAACTGTGTGTTTGGGTGTGTGTTAGTGTACCCCTGTCGGTTAGGAAAAATGTCAAAAGAAGCAAAGGTCTCCGGATTCAAGAAGTGTGATGCGTGCTGTCAGAAAATGTCTCTGACAGACGCTCACACTTCTTGTGTCTATTGTCTGGGGCCTTTGCACCTGCAGGACTCCTGTGCTGTGTGCCATGGCTTCAGCCCCAGGGTCCTGCAGGAAAGAAAAAACAAGCTGATTCTGAGAGGCTTGTTGAAGCCAGAGGATTCCCTGTCAGTTTCAACAGGGAAGCCCTCTAAGGCATCGAGGTCCTCGGCTCCGGCTTCTGAGCCGAGACCTCAGGTTGTTCAACCTTTGCCTTTATCGGCTCCGGCTGGAGCCGATAAGACTCAGTCCACAGTTTCTGTGGCTTCCTCGGCTCCGGCCGGAGCCGAGGTTATCGAGGTACCCGTGTCGGCTCCGACAAGATCTTCGGAGCCGACAACCAGAAAGAGGTCTAGGTCACCTTCTCTTGGCTCCGTTCATTCGGCTCCAGGATCTCCCCTGCTGTCTGAACGGAGCCAAAGGTCTCATTCCTCTAGGTCATCGAGGCTTTCCGATCATGACCTTCAGAGGGTGGTGAGTCGACTACTTAAGTCCGAGGCACTAGCCCAGATGCTGCAGAGCCCGACTCATCAGTTGGTGCCTGCCCCGGTCCATCAACTCTTTCCTCCTTCGACTCTTTTGAGTTCGGAGCCGGGTCGTGTCGGAACCGAGGCTGTGGTTACTTCGGAGCCGAGACAATTGTCTTCGGCTCCGTCGTCGGCTCCGTTTTCTTCCTTGGAGGAATCTCGGCGCCGGACTTCCCTCGTCGGCTCCGAGGGGGTGAGTGGCATCGGACCCTTGTCCGACCCCCCTCTCCCTCTCGGTGCTTCGGCGCTGGTGAGTTCGGCTCCGACATCGACCTCGGAGCCATCACTGTCGGTGCCGAAAGGGGTCCTTAGCTCCTCGGAGCGGGGACCTCTGGCTCTGCCTGACAGGGGTGCATTCGAGGTCATGCGGAGTGTGTTAGAGCCCGGCTCTACTCCACAGTCGGCTCCGTCAGCCCCTCCCTCTATGCTGCCTCAGGGTAAGTCGACTCACTCCCTCATCCCGGACCGCAGAGAGCCAGCTCCTCAGGAGCCCCTTTGGGGATTTCATCCTCTTCCGAGGCCTCTCCTGATTTGGCAGAAGAGCCTCCTCGGAAGAGGAAGTGCAAAAGGAAGCACATTGACTCACCTGAGTCTATCACGTCGGACACAGATCTGGATGATTCTGAGGGTTCCCCGTTCCCCTTCTGAAGATGTCTCATTTGCAGACATTCTGGAGATCCTGAAACAGAGGGAAATTGGCCAGCCCTCAACCCTTCGGAGGACGAATCTGTGTATCTTGAGGCGTTTGGCTCTCGTCCTTCCACCTCCTGGGTGTCCCCTCGACCCCCTCATGCAGGTGGTTGCTAAGAAGGCATGGACGGCTCCTGATTCAGTGGACCCCACTCCCAGGAGACCCTCCAAATTCATCACAGCTCCATCAGACAAGCAATTTTTATCAAAAGGAGTTTCTGTGGATGCTATGGTGGTAGCTGCCGCCACAAAGAAGGAACTGGCTGATCCTTCAGTGCCTGTCCATCCACCTAACAAGGAATCTAGGTCCATGGATAGGTACGGGAAGCGGATGTTCTCCTCAGCGACATTTACCATGCGTTCGCTGAATTACCTGTGCCATTTCACTCGTCTTCAAAGGGACTTGATCAAGGAAGCGAGTGAAATGTTAAAGGACCCTACAGCTGCGGGTTTCCAAGAGAAAATGAACATGCAGCTGGCTACCCTTAATTCCATATCCAACTCCTCCATGCGCCTCCTCTCTTATGCGGCCGATGGAGCGAGCAGAGCTGCAGGGACAGGGGTAGCCTTACGTAGGCACGCCTGGATGCGGCTATGCAACTTTGCGGAACCTTTCAAGACGTCTTTCACGAACTCCCCTTTTGATGGATAATCTCTCTTTGGTCCTCAAGTGAAAGAAACCCTGACTAGGTGCGAGACTGATGGCAAGACCCTTTCTGCCGTCGGAGTCCGTTTTTCGACTCCTTCTAGGCCTTACCCCAAAGGCCAGAAGGGTGGGAAGATGTGGTTCCGTAAACAATCTCAAGGGACTTTGCCTGACGCACAGAGTCGTTTTCCTACCAAAGGCAGAGGTGGGAATAACAATGGTAGACGTCGCCCTAGGGGCAGGGGGGGTCCGCAGAACCAGGGCAATCGGGAAGCCTTTCCTGACAAGCCCTTTCAGCATCCCTGAGATGTTGCCCGACTGCCCATCTTCGGAGGCAGTCGGGGGAAGATTGTCACTGTACCCAGAAGCCTGGCTATCCCTGACTCAAGACAAATGGGTACAGTCCATCATTTCCGAAGGTTATTCTATCCCCTTTCTTCGTTTTCCAAATCAGTCAAAAATCCCTTCCAGATGTTCCACCGCTCAAAGGGATATAGCAGCTTTGGAAATTTCAAAACTGCTTGCAAAAGAGCAATTCAGTCAGTGCCAGCAGACCAACAAGGATCCGGAATCTACTCAAGGTTCTTTTTAGTTCCAAAGAAAACAGGGGACTGGAGACCGATTTTGGATCTCAGTGTCTTGAACAAATCAGTCAAGAAAACAAGATTTTGGATGGTCACGCTGCAATCCATTCTTCCCCTTTTGGGCAAAGGAAACTGGATGTGCTCTATAGACCTTCGGGATGCGTACTATCACATAAAAATGAACAGACGCTCCAGAAGATTCCTCCACTTCAGGCTGGGAACCAGTCATTTTCAGTTCAGGGCCCTGCCCTTTGGTCTCACCACTGCCCCGGTGTTTACCAAATGCATGGCAGTGGTAGCTTCTCACCTGAGACGACAAGGATTCCAGGTGTTTCCATATTTGGACGACTGGCTCCTCACAGCTCCCACCAAGCATCTCCTTCTGATGGCCAGAGATTATACTTTTCGCGTTTGTCAGAAACTGGGTATTTCAATAAATTGTGAAAAGTCTGTTTTGTCGCCTTGTCGTACTATTACCTACATAGGCGCAAATTTAGATACTATAAACATGTCTGCAACGCTAACAAACCAAAGGATATCAGACATTCACAAATTGGTGTCACTTCTTCTCAACAACAACAGAGCCAAAGCCAGGTTAGTTCTAAAGGTGTTGGGAATCATGGCAGCGGCCATACCTCTCCTCCCATTGGCCAGATACCACATGCGGATCCTTCAGTGGATGCTTTTTCTCAATGGTCATACCAGGAACTTCCAATGTCTCACACCATTATGATCACGCAAGCGTGCAAAAAGCATCTCATGTGGTGGATGTCTTCCCCCCAGCTCCTGTCGGGAAGACCATTTGTTCCACCTCCTCCGGTTGCTACTCTGACAACGGATGCCTCCCTGATCGGGTGGGGGCATTATCAGGGCAGGACAGTCCAGGGCACATGGCAACCAAATGAATGCCACTTGCACATAAATGTTCTGGAGATGAGAGCAGTGCTTTTAGCGTTGCAAGCCCTTCAAGACTCTCTTCCCTTGGGAACGATTGCAATCCAGACAGACAATATGTCTGTAGTGTGGTACATCAACAAACAAGGCGGAACCAGATCATACACCCTGTGTCGAGAAGCACTCAGACTGTGGCAATGGGCGATTTCTTCTCAGCGTTTTCTGATAGCAACGCACATCCCCGGGAAGTCCAATCACATTGCGGACAAGTTGAGCAGAGCTATACTCATGCCTCACGAGTGGTCTCTGAAAGACTCTGTAGTGAGAGAGATATTTCTCAAGTGGGGTCAGCCTTGCTGCGATCTTTTTGCTACTCCCCAAAACAGCAAGTGCAGAGAATACTTCACTCTATTCCCGTTACCAGGCCAACCCAGCAGAGACGCTCTAGTCCAAGTTTGGCCCCGGGGACTTCTGTATGCATTTCCTCCTTTCCCCCTGATCTCTCAAGTAATACAGAAAGCTATCGCTCAGAAGGCCTCATTGATTCTCATTGCTCCTTACTGGCCTCGACAAGTGTGGTTCCCCTTTCTTCATCGTTTTCCCTTGGAGCGACCGTGGAGTCTGGACCTAGTTCCAGATCTTTTGATCCACCAATCGGGTCAGTTTCATCGCTCCCTCCCCTCTCTGAACCTCACTGCTTGGTTCCTCCAATTCCAACCGTAGCCAGGCTTCCTCAATTATCTCACTCGGTTAGAGATATATTGATAGCTTCCCATAAATCTTCCACTCGAAAGATTTATTTGAGTAAGTGGAAACGCTTCTCATATTGGGCACAAGGAAAGGACATGGATCCTTTCACCGCTTCCATCCAACTAGTCCTTGATTTTCTAGCTGAACTCTTCCATGCAGGTTCATCTCCATCTACTCTTAAGGTTCAATTGGCAGCTATTTCTAATTTTCATGTGGGCATTTCTGAATCTGCCCTAATGTCCCACAAACTTTGCAAAGCCTTTTTGAAAGGAGTTTTTCTTCTCAGACCTCCTATAAGAAATCCTCCTTCTCCTTGGGACCTAAATTTAGTTCTTGCTTCTTTGATTCTTCCCCCTTTCGAACCTGCAGCTTCATGTTCCTTGAAATTATTATCATGGAAAACTCTCTTTCTGGTGGCTATCACATCAGCTAGAAGAATTTCAGAACTTCAAGCACTCAGTTGTCGTTCCCCTTATCTTTTGTTCCATAAGGACAGAGTTTCCTTACGAACTAACCCGTCCTTTTTGCCTAAGGTGGTTTCAACATCAAATCTAAACCAAAGCATTGACCTTCCTGTCTTTTTCCCAGAGTATTCAAATAGGTCTGAACAAAAATTACACTGCCTGGATGTTCATCGTCAATTAAGGTACTACTTGGACAGGACGAAACAATTCAGAAAATCTGATCAGCTGTTTGTCTCCTATGCGGAAAGCAGAAAGGGACTTCCAGTTTCAAAGGTATCATTATCCAGATGGCTAACATCTCTGATTACCCTTGTTTATGAGATTAGACACCAAAACTGCCTAATAAACCTAAAGCCCATTCCACCAGAGCTTTGGCTACTTCTCTAGCCTTCCAAGACAGACTGCCTATTGACACCATTTGTGCAGCGGCTACTTGGGCTACTCCTCACACTTTTATTTCCCATTATAAGTTGGATTTAGCTTCTAGGCATAGAGCTAATTTTGGTTCCACTGTTCTCAGGAGTCTGTTCCGTTAGGCCACCCGGGACAAGGTGCTAGGACGGTCCCATCCAGCAAGAATGAAGGCGAGATAGACAACTTAACATATAGAAGTTATGTTCTTACCATAACGTTCCATGTTAGTTGTCTTCTTCTCGCCTTCTTCTTGCGTCCCACCCTCCTTCCCCCTGGCCTGGACAGACCTAGAGGAGTTGTGATCGTGACCTCTCTTTCTACCACCTCTTTCTTAGTCATATGCTATTATGCATATTTCTTGTTTCAGGATGTAGGTCACCCTTCTTCTTCCTGTTGTTAGAGGTGGATTCTTTTTTACAGTTATACTGTTACTGTTATAAGCTGGGGTTAGCTTACAAACGAGATCTGAGGTAACTCTCGCCTAGCATTGTGGGATATAAGGGGAGCCTCGAGCCGGTGGAACCAACTCTCGAGCTTTTACAGTGGCGAGTCGGGAGTCGGCTCCGAACCCATCCAGCAAGAAGAAGGCGAGAAGAAGACAACTAACATGGAACGTTATGGTAAGAACATAACTTCTATTTAAGTTGTCTATCTCGCCTTCATTCTTGTTGGATGGGTTCAGAGCCGATCCTCGGCTCCGACTCGGCCAATACTAAAAGCTTGAGAGCTAATTCCACTGGCTCGAGGCTCCCCCATATCCCACAATGCTAGGCGGTAACTCCTCAGATCTCGTTTGCCGCTTAGCTGACGAGGTGCTTTTTCCAACCGGCTCTGCAGGTTAGTTGTTTAGATAAAGTCTTTACTAATATAGACCCCCTTAAGTTATTTTTTTCTGTAATATTTGGTTAATTAAATAGTTTTTTACCACTCCCTTCCAAATTCTTCCCTTTTTTCCAAAAAATTTCTCAAGGGTTCTTCCCTTAGGCCTTTAGGCCCCTTCCCTCCCCTCCTAGTAGTTGGAGTGACTGTGTTTTCTAGGGAAATTTTGTTAAGTTAGTTACTTAATTTAATTTAGTGTAATCTGTGTGTGTGTGAGTGTGAGTGATTGCACTATTGTTCTTTGGATATGTCTAAAGAATCGAAGGTCTCAGGCTTTAAGAAGTGTGACTCGTGCTGTCAGAAGATGTCTCTGACAGACGGTCACACTTCTTGTGTATACTGCCTGGGACCTTTACACCTGCAGGACTCTTGTGCTGTCTGTCATGGTTTCAGCCCTGGAGTCCTGCAGGAACGTAAAAATAAGCTAATTTTAAGAGGCTTATTGAAGCCTGAGGGTCCCCCAACACAGTCCATGTCGGGGAAACCTTCTAAGTCCTCCAGGCAGTCGGCTCCAGTGTCCAAGCCGTCCTCCGGAGGTTCAAAGACCGTTTTAACGGTTCAACCATCGGCTCCGGCCGGAGCCGATGATTCTAGACCTACTACACATACTGTATCCCCGGCTCCAGCTGGAGCCGAGACAGACAAGTCTAAGTCGGCTCCGACACTCTTGTCGGAACCGATTACTAGAAAGAGGTCCAGGTCTCCTTCTATCGGCTCCGTTCATTCGGCTCCAGCCTCACCGCTCTTGTCTGAACGGAGCCATAGGTCACACTCCTCTAGGTCCTCCAGACTTTCGGACCATGATTTGCAGAGGGTGGTGAGTAGGCTTCTTAAGTCCGAGGCACTGGCCCAGATGTTACACAGCCCGACTCAACAGTCGATGGCTGCCCCTGTTCCATTAGACATTCCTCCTCCGACTCTATCGAGTTCGGAGCCGGTGCTGCTCGGAGCCAAGACTGTGGGAGCGTCGGAACCGATACCTTTCCTTTTGGCGCCGTCGTCTGCTCCGATCTCCTCCTTGGAGGGATCTCGGCGCCGGACTTCCCTCGTCGGCTCCGAGGGGGCGAGTGGCATCGGACCCTTGTCCGACCCCGCTCTCCCTCTCGGTGCTTCGGCGCTGGTTAGTTTGGCTCCGACATCGGCTTCGGAGCCATCCTTTTCGGTGCCGGGGGAGGTTTTCAGCTCTTCGGAGCGGAGAACTCTGGCCCTGCCTGATAGGGGTGCCTTTGAGGTCATGAGGAGCGTGTTAGAACCTGGTTCTACTCCACAGTCGGCTCCATCAGCTCCTCCCTCTACAGTGCCTGCGGTGATTCCTTCTCACCCCCTTGCTTCAGACCGTAGGGAATCTGCGCCTCAAGTTTCCCCACTGGGAATTTCCTCCTCTTCCGAGGCCTCTCCTGATCTTGCAGAGGAACCCCCTAGGAAGAGACAGTGCAAGAGGAAGCACATTGACTCCCCTGAGTCTGTCACCTCTGACACTGATTTGGAAGATTCTGAGGGTTCCCCTCGTTCCCCCTCTGAGGATGTCTCCTTAGCAGACATACTGGAAATCCTGAAGCAGAGGGGGAATTGGCCAGCCCTTAACCCTTCAGAGGACGAATCAGTGTACCTTGAGGCGTTTGGTTGTCGACCTTCCACCTCCTGGGTGTCCCCTCCCTTTGACCCACTCATGGAAGTGGTGGCGAGGAAGGCTTGGTCGGCTCCTGACTCGGTGGAACCCACCCCTAGGAGGCCGGCCAAATTTATCACTGCCCCCAAAGATAAGGAGTTTTTGTCCAAAGGTGTCTCTGTGGATGCCATGGTGGTGGCTGCCACCACCAAGAAGGAATTAGCGGATCCTTCGGTGCCTGTTCATCCTCCTAATAAAGAATCTAGGACCATGGACAGGTACGGTAAGCGGATTTTTTCATCAGCGACCTTTTCCATGCGTTCGCTGAATTACCTGTGTCATTTCACTCGTCTCCAGAGGGACTTGCTCAAGGAAATGAGTGAAATGTTGAAGGACCCATCAGCTGCAGGTTTTCAAGATAGGATCAACTCCCAGCTTGCTACCCTTAATTCAGTGGTTAACTCCTCCATGCGCCTGATTTCATACGCGGCTGATGGTGCGAGCAGAGCCACAGGTACAGGGGTGGCTTTACGTCGCCATGCTTGGATGCGGCTATGTAGCTTTGCGGACCCTTTCAAGGCATCTTTCACTAACTCCCCTTTTGACGGATCATCTCTCTTTGGTCCACAAGTGAAGGATACTCTGACTAGGTGCGAGGTAGAAGGTAGGACTCTTTCTGCCGTCGGAGTCCGTTTTTCTACCCCTTCTAGGCCTTACCCCAAAGGTCAGAAGGGGGGGGGGGAGATGTGGTTCCGCAAACAACCACAAGGCGTCTTGCCGGATGCACAGAGTCGTTTCCCTTCTAGAGGCAGAGGGGGGAACAATAATAATAGATGCCGTCCTAGAGGCATAGGGGGCCCGCAGAATCAGGGTAGTCGAGAAACTTTCTCTGACAAACCCTTTCAACACCCCTGAGGGGTTGCCCGACTGTCCACCTTCGGAGGCAGTCGGGGGAAGATTATCTCTGTACCCAAAAGCCTGGCTTTCCCTTACTCAAGACAAGTGGGTACAGTCTATCATATCCGAAGGCTACAGAATCCCTTTCATTCGCATCCCAAAACAGTCCGGAAAATCCCTTCCAGACATTCCACCCAGTCAAAGGGAACAAGCAGCACTAGAAATTTCAAAGCTGCTCACAAAAAGAGCCATTCAACCAGTTCCAGCAGACCAACAAGGATCCGGAATTTACTCCAAATTCATTTTGGTTCCAAAGAAAACAGGGGACTGGAGACTCATTTTGGATCTCAGCAACTTGAACAAGTTTGTCAAGAAAACAAAATTTCGGATGGTCACGCTGCAGTCCATCCTGCCCTTTCTGGGCCAGGACAACTGGATGTGCTCCATAGATTTCCAGGATGCGTACTATCACATCAAAGTGAACAGACGATCCAGGAGATTTCTCCACTTCAGGCTAGGGGCCAGTCATTTTCAGTTCAGGGCCCTGCCCTTTGGTCTCACTACAGCCCCTCGAGTGTTCACCAAATGCATGGCAGTGGTCGCCGCTCATTTGAGGGGCCAGGGATTCCAGGTGTTTCCTTATTTAGACGACTGGCTCCTGACTGCCACCACCAGGCATCTACTTCTCTTAGCCAGAGACTACACTTTACGAACCTGTCAGGCTCTAGGCATCTCGGTAAATTACGAAAAGTCTGTCTTGTTGCCTTGTCAATCTATTACCTTTATAGGCGCAAGATTAGACACAGTCAGTCTGTCAGCCAAACCTCACAGAACAAAGAGTAGCAGACATTCACAAGCAGGTTTTCCTTCTCTTACGACAAAACAAGATCAAGGTCAGACTAGTGTTGAAAGTCCTAGGGATTATGGCGGCGGCTATTCCTTTACTCCCCTTAGCCCGCTTTTACATGAGGATCCTTCAGTGGATGCTTTTCACTCAGTGGTCCTTTCAACTTCTACCAATGTCCCACACTATCAGCATAACTCAGTCATGCAGGAATCATCTTCTATGGTGGGTCACATCCCCCCAACTTCTTCTAGGGAGGCCCTTCACCCCCCCGCCCCCAGCTGCAACTCTGACAACAGATGCCTCTCTGATAGGGTGGGGGGGGGGCATTCCCAGGGCAGGACAGTCCAGGGCACGTGGCAGCCGATCGAGTGCCACTTTCACATAAATGTTCTAGAGATGAGAGCAGTGCTTCTAGCGTTGCAAGTCCTTCAAGACTCTCTTCCCAAGGGAACTATAGCAATTCAGACAGACAATATGTCCGTAGTGTGGTACATCAACAAACAAGGCGGAACCAAATCTTACCCCTTATGTCGAGAAGCACTCAGACTGTGGCAATGGGCGATCTCTTCTCAGCGATTCCTGATAGCAACGCACATTCCCGGCAAGTCCAATGTGATAGCAGACAGATTGAGCAGAGCAATCCTCATGCCTCACGAGTGGTCTCTGAAGAAATCAGTATTGGAAGAAGTTTTTCGAACTTGGGGCCATCCTTGCTGCGATCTTTTTGCCACTCCCCAAAACAGCAAGTGTACCGAGTTCTTCACCCTCTTTCCCCTACCAGGTCATCCCATCAGAGACGCTCTAGCTCACGATTGGCCTCCGGGGCTCCTGTATGCTTTTCCCCCTTCCCACTGATACCTCAGCTGATTCGGAAAGCCATTGCTCTGAAGGCCTTAATGATCCTCATTGCCCCTTATTGGCCTCGACAAGTTTGGTTTCCCTTTCTTCATCGTTACCTTTTGGCGCAACCATGGCATCTGGACCCAGTTCCAGATCTCTTGATCCATCAATCGGGTCAACTGCACCAATCCCTTTCTTCTCTGAACCTCACAGCGTGGTTCCTCCAATTCCAACCTTAGCCAGGCTTCCCTTAATATCTCACTCAATTAGAGATATTTTGATAGCTTCTCATAAGTCTTCTACCCGGAAGATTTATAGCAGCAAATGGAAACGTTTCTCTTTATGGGCAGTTTCCAAGAAAATAGACCCCTTTACTGCTCCCATTCAGTCCATACTTGATTTCCTAGCTGAGCTTTTCCAAGCAGGCTCTTCTCCTTCTACTATCAGAGTTCACTTGGCGGCTATATCTAATTTTCATGTGGGAGTGTCAGAGTCAACTATCATGTCCCACAAACTCTGTAAAGCCTTTCTGAAAGGAGTCTTTCTTCTTAAGCCCCCTGTCAAGGATCCACCTCCTCCATGGGATCTGAACTTGGTTTTAGCATCTTTGATTCTATCCCCATTTGAACCTGCAGCTTCATGTTCTATGAAGTTGCTGTCTTGGAAAACGCTTTTTCTAATAGCCATCACTTCAGCTAGAAGGGTTTCGGAACTTCATGCTCTATGCTGTCGTCCTCCGTATCTAACTTTTCACAAAGATACAGTATCCTTGCGTACCAATCCATTTTTTTTTTTTTTTTGCCTAAAGTGGCCTCTCAAACAAACCTGAATCAAACTATTGATCTTCCAGTTTTTTTCCCCAATTATGGCAACAGGTCAGAACAAAAATTGCACTCTTTAGATGTTCATCGCCAACTAAGGTATTATTTGGACAGGACTAAACAGTTCAGAAAAACAGACCAACTGTTTGTTTCCTATGCGGAAGGCAAGATGGGTCTCCCAGTCTCTAAAGTGTCACTTTCGAGATGGCTTACTTCTACGATTACCTATATTTATGAGATCAGACACCAACAATTGCCCTCTAAGCTTAGAGCTCACTCTACAAGGGCATTAGCCACATCCATAGCCTTTCAGGATAGGCTTCCTATTGATTCTATTTGTTCAGCAGCAACTTGGGCTTCACCTCATACCTTCATTTCTCATTACAAGTTGGACATAGCCTCCAGAGACCGTGCCAACTTTTGTTCCACTGTTCTCAAGAGTCTGTTCCGATAGGCCACCCGGGACAAGGTGCTAGGGACGCGGTCCCATCCAGCAAGAATGAAGGCGAGATGGACAACTTAACATTAAGAAGTTATGTACCTACCATAACGTTCCATGTTAGTTGTCTTCTTCTCGCCTTCTTTCTTGCCCCCTCCTTCCCCCTAGCCTGGACAGACCTAGAGGAGATTATTTTGTGACCTCTCTGATCCTTTCTCCCACTGTTTTACCACCTCTATATTTTCCTCTGTTAGGTTTAAGTCACCACACAGTCAGCCCTATAGAGGTGGATTACCCTTCTCCATGTTATGGAGCTTTTTTCTTGCTTGGCCTAGCTTTCAAACGAGATCTGAGGAGTTACCACCTAGCATTGTGGGATATGGGGGAGCCTCGAGCCGGTGGAATTAGCTCTCGAGCTTTTAGTATTGGCCGAGTCGGAGCCGAGGATTGGCTCCGAACCCATCCAGCAAGAAAGAAGGCGAGAAGAAGACAACTAACATGGAACGTTATGGTAGGTACATAACTTCTTATTATCTCTTATGCTTGACCAGCAAGGTTATTCTTTCTTTCTGATTAACTGTCTTTTATGCATAAATAAAACACAATTTATAGGCCTATTTTACCCTTTAGCCTGTCTAATGTCTAATAACTACTTTAAAATGAAAGTCCCTAATCTAACAGATAGAAAGACCCTTTCTGCAGTGGGCATACATTTTTCCACACCCCCAAAGATCCTTTTTGAGGAATCATTGAGATGGTTCAGAAAATCACAAGGATCTTTCCAGAACACACATGGAGGGGTCTTCCCACAGAGGCAGAGGGGGAAGTTCAAATGGTAGACGCCACTGTCATGGCAGAGGAGGCTCTTAACATCAAGGGTCCAGAGAATCCTCCTTTGGCAAGCCCTTCCAGCACTCCTGAATAGAGGCCCGATTGTTCCCCTATGGAGGCAGTCAGGGGTCGTTTCTCCCTGCACTGGAGATTGTATTCAGAGGATATATAACTTCATTTTCCCTTTCTCCTCCAATCTCCAGAAACCCCCCTGATTTTCCACCCAGTCATATGGAACAAGCAGCGTTTCAAATACAAAAGCTGCTAAACAAAAGAGTCATCCAGGAGGTTCCCCCCAGACCACAGAGGAGATGGAACTTACTCAGGATTATTTTTAGTGCCAAAGAAAACAAGGGACTGAAGACCAATTCTGGATCTCAGCAACATGAACAAATTTGTTCGGAAGACAAAGTTTCGGATGGTTTTGTTTCAATCAATTCTTCCATTTCTGGAGAAAGACAGTTGGATGTGCTCAATAGATCTCCAGGATACATACATCATATAAAAGTGAACAGATGATCCAGGAAATTCTTATGCTTCTGGCTAGGAGCCAGTCATTACCAGTCCAGAGCACTGCCCTTTGGTCTCACCACAGCACCCAGGGTGTTCACCAAATGCATGGCAATAGTAGCAGCTCATTTCAGACTGCATGGATTCCGAGTATTTCCTTACTTAGCAACTGGCTGATCTCTGCCCCAACCAGACACGGGAAGAGGAAAGGTAATCCAGCTTTGTGTGCAATTAGGCATAACCAAAAATTTCGAAAAGTCACATCTTCAACCATCTCAAACTATAGAGTTCATTGGAGCTCTACTCGACACAAGGTCAACAGTAGCTTCTCTTCCCCTTTCCAGAGTCCACACCTTAAGGTTACAAGTCAACAGGATACTTTGCAGTACCACAGCCCCTGCTCTTCTAGTCCTGCAAGCATTGAGATTGATTGAGGCAGCCATATCCCTTGTTCCACTGGCCAGATTTCACGTGAGGATTCTTCAGTGGTTGTTGGCATCTCAGGGCATCATTTTGCTCAATGGTGCTGAGGAATATCCTTTCCTGAGGTCACCCTGGGTTTATAGTAGCTGGGGGCTCTGTCCCATCAGTCGAGGATGGAATGAAAATTGACAACATCAGATAAAGAAGTTATATACTTACCATAACATTCCATTTGTGTTGTCCCGTTTTCATTCCTCCTTGACTCCCCACCCACCAACCCCCATCCAATATTTTCTGAAGAGCGAGTGGATAGAACCAGTCTTGGGGTCTTTACCTTCCCTCTATAAGTCCAGATACAGCTTTGGGCTCCAGTGTGTGTTATATTTCTGCTTAAAAATGTGTCTTTATGATAAAGTGTTAGTTTTTTGCTATAATCTGCAAACAAGATCTGAGGTAATGGGGGTGGTGCATTCAGAGTAAAGAGAAGCTCGAGAGTTTGAGGTTGCCATGAGCTTTTACAATGGCCGAGTTGGATCCGAGTGATTGGATCTGAACCCCATCAGTCGAGGACGAATGAAAACTGGACAACACAGACGGAACGTTAAGGTAAGTACATAACTACTTTGTTCATGTTCTCCTCCTCCCTAGCTATCCCTTATGAAGTAATTTCTTACTTCCCTAAAAAGTCTTGAATAATTTCCACTACTCATTCCTTTAATCCCTTTTCTAACACATATGTAAGAAAGTCTAGTGTCTCAATTTTACCTCATTACCTTGCATTATTATCTTAGCTTTTACTAGTGCACGATCTAATATAGTTACTGGATGGGTACCACAGTTTTAAACTAAATACACATGATCCTGTGATATATAGTATCCTGTTTCATTGATCTGATCTAACTGTTGGGTATGGAGCCACTTTTCAGATCCAATCTGGCCTTCTGCCAGGGATCCTAGTCCGGATCTCCTTTAGAACTTTCCTCCCATAATTTCTTTGTGCCCTTACTAACCTCATATCTTGTCTGCTGCCATTGTGAATGTTTGGATCATGTACCAGAACCTAAGGGGTCATAAACATTTTCTATTTTGCATACTTATTTACTCTAGTATCTGTCTCTATACAGAGAACAAACACAAAGCTAATCCAGCACAGCCAAAGAATCCACATAAAATTGTTTAACTGACAAAGGAAACACTTCTGCCTCACAACAAACTCAGGGATTCACTCTCCGTTTTTTTCAATGCTGTGAGATGATGTGAGATGTTACATGACAAACAATTCAATCAAAAAAAACATAAACTTGAAAACAAAATAAAATATGTATTGAAAATATTTGACATATATTTATAAAAGTGTGTGTGTGTGTGTGTGTGTGTGTGTATATATATATATATATATATATATATATATATATATATATATATGTGTATATATCTCAAAGAAAAAATATATATTCAATGTTAAGTTGTCAATCTCGCCTTCATTCTTGCTGGATGGGTTCGGAGCCGAACTTCGGCTCCGACTCGGCCTAATACTAAAGCTCAAGAGTTATTTTTACCAGCTCGAGGCTATGCTATGTCCCATAATGCTAGGCGTCATATACCCAGATCTTGTTTGCCGCTTCAGCTAGAAGGTTGCGTTTTCACAGGCTCCAGGTCGTATTTAAAATTTTTTATATTTATAGTTAGTTGTTGATAGATATTTTTCCCTTAGATTTTTTCTAGTAGTGTTAGTAGTCTCCCGACTAGTCTTCTCTCCCTTTATTAATAGTTTTCCTTATTCTTTTCCACCCTTAAGGTGGTTAGGCCTTTACCCCCCCCTTTATAGCAGGTTTGTACAGGTTCCTTTCAGCAGGTGTGTGTGTGTGGAATTTTGTTTTGTTTTATTGTAGTAACTTTGAGAGTGTCTTTCAAGTGTTGTATGTGTGTTTATATATTTGTTTAGACTTTTTTGTCCCGTTCCTGTGGTATCATGTCTAAGGATACCAAGATATCGGCATTCAAGAAGTGTGACTCGTGCTGTCAGAAGATGTCTCTGACAGACGGTCACACTTCTTGTGTGTATTGTTTGGGCCCTCTGCACCTGCAGGACTCTTGTTCCATCTGTCATGCTTTTAGCCTAAGAGTCCTGCAGGAGCACAGAAATAAGCTCATCCTAAGGGGCTTATTGAAGCCCGAAGGTTCTCCTACCAAGCCTCTGTCAGGAAAACCTTCTAAGCCCGCCAAACCGTCGGCTCCATGTCCGGAGCTGGCGCAGAGCGGACCTTCTTCTGCCTTGTCGGTTCCGGCTGGAACCAATACATTGAGGCCTCAGTCGGCTCCGACCTTGGTGTCGGAGCCGTCTCCAAGCCGTAAGCGCTCCTGATCTCCTTCATTGGAGTCGGTCAGGTCAGCTCCGAAGTCCCCTTTGCTGTCGGAGCGGAGCCATGGGTCTCACTCCTCTAGATCTTCCAGTCTTTCGGACCACAACCTCGAGAGGGTAGTCAGTAGGCTTTTGAAGTCGCAGGCGGTCGCCCAGTTATTGCATAGCCCATCTCAACAGATAGCGGCTTCCCCAATGCCTGCTCCCATTCCTCCTCCGACTATTCCTTTGAGCGTGGAGCCGGAGGCCATCGGGGTTGGTACCGTGGGGGCGTCGAATCCGATTCAACCCTTATCGGTTCCTTTATCGGCTCCGATTCCTTCATTGGCTCCGTCCTTGGAGGGATCCGGGCACCGGGACTCCCTCATCGGTTCCCGAGGGGGCGAGTGGCATCAGACCCTTGTCCGACCCAGTTCTCCCTCTTGGAGCGTCGGCGCAGGTGAGCTCGGCCCCGACATCGGCCTCGGAGCCGTCCCTCTCGGTGCCGGGAGGAGCTCTCATCTCTTCAGAGCTGGGTCCCTCTTCTCTGCCTTATAGGGGCGCATTTGAGGTCATGAGGAGCGTGCTGGCTCCTATATCGGCGCCACAGTTGGCCCCTCCTTCCATGGTGCCTGCTTCGGCCTCTGCTACCCTCCCGAACCCAAGCGTGGAGAACCAATGCTCCAGGTCACCCCATTGGGCGTATCCTCCTCTTCTGAGGCCTCCCCTGATCCTGCGGGGGAGCCCCCTCGGAAGAGGACATGCAAGAGGAAGCATGTGGACTCCCCGGAGTCAGTGACATCTGACACTGACCTGGATGATTCGGAAGGGTCCCCAAGGTCCCCCCTCTGAGGATGTCTCATTTTCTGACATCCTAGAGATCCTTAAACAGGGGGGAACTGGTCTGCCCTCAACCCTTCCGAGGACGAGTCGGTGTACCTGGACGCGTTCGGTTCTCGCCCTTCCACCTCCTGGGTGTCCCCGCCTTTCGACCCACTCATGGAGGTGGTGGCTCGGAAGGTGTGGACGGCTCCGGATACTATGGAACCAACTCCCCGGAGGCCCACAAAATTTATTACAGCCCCTTCGGACAAGCAGTTTCTCACTAAGGGCATCCCCGTTGATGCCATGGTGGTGGCGGCCACTAAGAAGGAGTTGGCTGACCCTTCAGTTCCTGTCCATCCTCCTAATAAGGAATCTAGGACTATGGATAGGTACGGCAAGCGGATGTTTTCTTCAGCGACCTTTGCCATGTGTTCGCTGAATTATTTGTGCCATTTCTCCCGTCTTCAGAGATACCTTCTCAAAGAACTAGGTAATACCTTACAGGACCCATCAGCTGCGGGGTCTCAGGAAAAGATCAACTCCCAGCTAGGGACCCTGAACTCTATTGTAAACTCCTCCATGCGGCTCATTTCCTATGCCGCCGATGGAGCGAGTAGGACTGCAGGCACGGGCATTGCTCTAAGGAGACACACCTGGATGCGGCTTTGCAACTTTCCTGACCCCTTCAAGGCGTCCTTCACTAACACCCCCTTTGACGATTCTGCCTTGTTTGGACCTCAAGTGAAGGATACATTGACCAGGTGCGAGCAGGAAGGCAAGACTCTCTCTGCCGTAGGAGTCCATTTTTCTACCCCTTCTAGACCATTCCCTAAGGGTCAGAAAGGTGGGAAATTGTGGTTCCGCAAACCTGAGGGAGTACTGTCTGACGCACGTGGTGAGCTTCCCCCCAGAGGCAGAGGAGGGAACAATAATAGATGCCGCCCGGGGGGCAGGGGGGTCCGCATAATCAGGGTAGCAGAGAATCTTTCTCTGACAACCCCTTCCAGCACCCCTGAATAGCTGCCCAACTGTCCACCTTTGGAGGCAGTCAGGGGAAGACTATCACTGTACCCAGAAGCCTGGCATTACCTCACGCAAGACAAATGGGTGCTGTCGATCATATCCGAGGGTTACAGAATTCCCTTTATTCACACCCCACAACAGCCAAAAAGGCCCCTTCCAGATGTTCCACCCAGTCTGAGGGATCTAGCAGCACTAAAAATTTCAAAGCTGCTAAGAAAAAGGGCCATCCAGCCAGTCCCAGCAGACCAACAAGGATCTGGTATCTACTCCAAGTTCTTTTTGGTACCAAAAAAGACAGGGGACTGGAGACCTATTTTGGATCTCAGCAGGCTGAACAAGTCGGTTCAAAGAACGAGGTTCCGGATGGTCACGCTACAGTCCATTCTACCCTTTCTGGGTCAGGACAATTGGATGTTCTCTATAGACCTTCAGGATGCGTACTACCATATCAAGATGAACATGCGCTCCAGAAGGTTTCTCCGCTTCCGGCTGGGAGCCAGTCACTACCAATTCAGAGCCCTGCCCTTTGGCCTCACCACAGCCCCCAGGGTGTTTACCAAATGCATGGCAGTGTTTGCGGCTCACCTGAGACAACAAGGATTCCAGGTGTTTCCATATTTAGACGACTGGCTCCTTACTGCCACCACCAGGCATCAACTACTCCAATCCAGAGATTACGCTGTACAAACCTGCAACGCGATAGGTATCTCTCTAAATTTAGAAAAGTCTGCATTGTCGCCTTGTCAGTCTATTACTTTCATAGGCGCCATTTTAAATACAGTGGAGCTCACAGCAAAACTACCCACACAAAGAGTTTCAGACATTCGCAACCATGTTCAGATCCTATTACAGGAGAGCAGAGTCCAAGCCTGATTTGTACTAAAAACACTTGGTCTCATGGCAGCAGCAATCACTTTACTCCCCCTAGCGCGTTTTCATATGCGGATCCTGCAGTGGATGCTATTTTCCCAGTGGTCCTTTCAGCAGCTCCCCGTGTCACACACCATTCTAATCACTCAGTCATGCAAAAGACACCTTTATTGGTGGACAGTCTCCCTTCAGGTACTCCAGGGCAGACCTGTGGTCCTTCCTCCTTCTGTTGCCACTGTGATAATGGATGCCTCCCTGATCGGGGGGGGGGGGGGCATTTTCGAGGCAGGACAGTCCAGGGCACATGGCAACCCTTTGAATGCCACTTGCACATAAATGTCTTGGAAATGAGAGCGGTACTTTTAGCGTTGCAGGCCATTCAGGACTCTCTACCCACCGGGACTATTGCAATTCAAACAGACAAATATGTCTGTAGTGTGGTACATCAACAAGCAGGGCGGAACCAGATCCTACCCCCTATGTCGAGAAGCATTCACACTTTGGCAATGGGCGATCTCTTCTCAACGGTTTCTGGTAGCAACGCATATTCCCGGGAAGTCTAGCGTCATAGCGGACAGACTGAGCAGAGCCATTCTCATGCCTCACGAGTGGTCTCGCAACCAGATAGTAGCGGAAAGAATTTTCAGAAGGTGGGGTAAGCCTTGCTGCGACCTTTTTGCAACACCTCTAAACAGCAAGTGCCCAGACTTCTTCACCCTCTTCCCTCTCCCAGGTCTACCCCCCAGAGACGCTCTAGTTCACGATTGGCCCCGGGGTCTTCTGTATGCATTCCCCCCCTTTCCCTTGATTACTCAATTAATCCAGAAAGCAACTGCCTTGAGAGCCAGGATGATCCTCATTGCCCCTTACTGGCCTTGACAAATTTGGTTTCCGACCCAGTGCCAGATCTTCTGACCCATCAATCGGGCGGGCTGCATCAGTCCCTTCAATCTCTCAACCTCACAGCTTGGTTACTCCACTTCCAATCCTAGCCAGGCTTCCCCTTATCTCTCAACCAGTTTGCGATATCATCCTCACTTCTCACAAGTCTACTACCAGAAAGACTTATGCTAGCAAATGGAAGCGTTTCTCTGTCTGGGCAGGGGAAAAACACGTGGACCCCTTTACGGCTCCTGTCCAGACAGTTCTAGAGTTTCTAGCAGAACTCTTTCGATTGGGCTCCTCCTCAGCTACCATCAGAGTTCAACTGGCAGCTTTTGCAAATTTCCACATTGGCTTGTCAGAGACCAGCATCATGTCCCACAAACTTTGCAAAGCCTTTCTAAAAGGAACCCTTTTACTTAGGCCCCCGGTTAAGGACCCTCCCCCACCGTGGGACTTAAATTTGGTACTGTCTTCTTTAATTCTTCCTCCCTTTGAGCCGGCGGCTTCTTGTTCGTTGAAGTTGCTCTCGTGGAAAACACTCTTCTTAATAGCCATCACCTCAGCAAGATGGGTCTCGGAACTTCAAGCCCTTTGCGTTTGCCCACCTTATCTTGTTTTTCACAAAGACAGAGTGTCACTTAGGACTAATCTGTCTTTTTTACCCAAAATAATCTCAGAGAAAAATCTGAATCAGACCATAGATCTTCCAGTCTTCTTCCCAAATTACACCAATAGAGCTGAACGAAAGTTACATTGTTTGGACGTTCATCGTCAATTAAGCTTCTACCTGGATAGAACTAAGCAGATGAGAAAATCAGACCAGCTCTTCCTGTCTTATGCAGAAGGGAAGCAAGGCCAACCAGTCTCTAAGGTATCTTTGTCCAGGTGGTTGTCCTGTCTTATCATGTTGGTCTATCAGTTGAGGAACAGGGAACTTCCTACTAAGCCTAGAGCCCACTCAACCAGAGCTTTAGCTTCTTCAATAGCCTTTCAGGCAAGATTGCCGATGGATTCCATTTGCGCAGCGGCCACTTGGGCCTCTCCTCATACCTTCTTTTCTCATTACAAGCTCGATATGGCCTCCAGAAGTCGGGCTGATTTTGGTACCACTGTACTCAAGAGTTTGGTCCATTGAGCCACCCAGGATTTAGGTGCTAGGGACGCTGTCCCATCCAGCAAGAATGAAGGCGAGATTGACAACTTAACATTGAGAAGTTATGTACTTACCATAACATTCCATGTTAGTTGTCTTCTTCTCGCCTTCTTTCTTGTGTCCCACCCTCCATCCCCCTAGCCTGGGAAGATCTAGAGTACCTTGTGAGTTATTGCCACCTCAGTTATTTCTCCAGCTAGCTCCCTTGCTCCCTCTTTTTTGCTAGCTCTTCTAGAGGGGTTTTTATATATATATATATATATATATATATATATAGAGAGAGAGAGAGAGAGAGAGTTATATCTTTATTTTTGCATCTATGATTAGGTGGATTATTCTCTGTTGTGGTGGGACATATATGTCCATAGTGTTAGCTATCAAACGAGATCTGGGTATATGACGCCTAGCATTATGGGACATAGCATAGCCTCGAGCCGGTAAAAATAGCTCTCAAGCTTTAGTATTAGGCCGAGTTGGAGCCGAAGTTTGGCTCCGAACCCATCCAGCAAGAAAGAAGGTGAGAAGAAGACAACTAACATGGAACGTTATGGTAATTACATAACTTCTCATTCACTACAATATATAATTAGCTTCTTCAGGTCATTTGAAAACATTGCCCTGTAATTAAATATAAGTAAACAAAAATTAAACAAGCTCTCCCTCTAGTGTCCAGATAGTTATAGCAAACTTGCTGGAAATGGCAGATAGCTCATTCTCCCTCCAGTAAAAATACTGTCAAAACTACTACATATAGTTTGATTATATGCATACCTCTCATCCTGTTAAAAGGCCAGTGTGGAACATAGACCATAGCAATGTGTGACAAACAGTCAAAATGTGGAACACCCTAATGTTAAGTTGTCAGTCTCGCCTTCATTCTTGCTGGATGGGTTCGGAGCCGACCCTCGGCTCTGACTCGACCAATACTAAAGCTCGAGAGCTTATTCCACCGGCTCGAGGCTCCCCTATATCCCACAATGTTAGGCTGTAACTACTTAGATCTCGTTTGCCGCTTAGCTGACGAGGTGCTTTCTTCTACCGGCTCTGGTAGGTTAGTGAGTTTTCTTGTTAAAAAAACTTCAGATTTCTACCCCTATCCTTTCTATTTAGTTTAGTTTTTATACAGAGTATCCCTTTAGTTTAAATTGGGTCCCCCTTGTGTTTGTATTCCCATTTTATCCCCTTTTTAACTTTTAGGCCTTTGGCCCACTCCCTTTTTTTTCCCTGTCCTTTCAGTGTGACTGGAATTTTATTTGGTTAAAGGGTGTGTCTTTGTGTTGTGTTTGTGTTACATACAGCCTTTTTAGGATGTCTAAAGACTCCAAGGTCTCAGGCTTCAAGAAGTGTGATTCGTGCTGTCAGAAAATGTCTCTGACAGACGGTCACACTTCTTGTGTCTATTGCCTGGGACCTTTGCACCTGCAGGACTCATATGCTGTTTGCCATGCATTCAGCCCTAGAGTCCAGCAGGAACGCAAAAACAAACTCATACTTCGATGCTTGTTAAAGCCTGAAGGCCCCCCGACCCAGTCTGCGTCGGGGAAGCCTTCAAAGACTTCCAGGCCGTCGGCTCCAGCTTCAGAGCCGTCTCCTGGAAGCATTAAAGCTGCTTCGACATCATCTTCGGCTAGAGTCGATGTTTCGAAGGCTCAAACCGTTACCTCGGCTCCAGCCGAAGCCGAGGTTGTCAAGACTCACTTGGCTCCGATAGGCTTATTGGAGCCACCTTCAAAGAAGAGGTCGAGGTCCCCTTCCATCGGCTCCATCCACTCGGCTCCGGGATCCCCTCTTCTGTTGGAGCGGAGCCATAGGTCTCATTCCTCTCGGTCCTCCAGGCTGTCCGACCATGACTTACAAAGGGTGGTGAGTAGACTTCTCAAGTCCGAGGCACTGGCCCAAATGCTGCATAGCCCTACTCAACAGTCAGCAGCTATTCCCATCCCTGATTCTATTCCTCCTCCGACTCCTTTGAGTTTGGAGCCGAGGCTCATCAGAGCCGTGGCTGTCGGTGCTTTGGAGCCGATACCTTCACTTTCGGCTCCGTCGTCTGCTCCGATTTCCTCCTTGGAGGGATCTCGGTGCCGAGCTTCCCTCGTCGGCTCTGAGGGGGCGAGTGGCATCGGACCCTTGTCCGACCCCGTTCTCCCTCTCGGAGCGTCGGCGCTGGTGAGTTCGGCTCCGACATCGGCCTCAAAGCCGTCCCTATCGGCTGATAGGGGCACATTCGAGGTCATGCGGTGCGTGCTAGACCTAGTGTCTACCCCACAGTCGGCTCCGTCAGCTCCTCCCTCTTCAGTGCCTGCGGTGGTTTCTTCCCACCCCCTTGTAACAGACCGTAGAGAGCCAGCTCCTCAGGTTTCCCCATTGGGAATATCCTCCTCTTCCGAGGCCTCTCCTGATCCGGTAGGAGAACCCCCTTGGAAGAGACAGTGCAAGAGGAAGCACATTGACTCCCCTGAGTCTATCACCTCTGACACCAACTTGGAGGAATCTGAAGGTTCCCCCTCGGTCCCCCTCTGAGGATGTCTCTTTTGCTGACATCCTTGAAATCCTGAAACAGAGGGGGAACTGGCCCGCCCTTAACCCTTCAGAGGACGAGTCAGTTTACCTTGAGGCATTTGGCTCTCGCCCTTCCACCTCCTGGGTGTCTCCTCCCTTTGACCCCCTCATGGAAGTGGTGGCAAGGAAGGCTTGGATGGCCCCTGATTCAGTGGAACCTACCCCAAGGAGGCCATCAAAATTTATTACTGCCCCAAAAGAGAAATAGTTTCTATCTAAAGGTGTCTCTGTTGATGCCATGGTGGTGGCCGCAGCCACTAAGAAGGAGTTAGCCGATCCTTTGGTACCTGTCCATCCTCCTAATAAGGAATCTAAGACCATGGACAGGTACGGTAAGCGGATGTTTTCATCAGCGACCTTTTCCATGCGGTTGCTGAACTACTTGTGTCACTTCACCCGTCTCCAGAGGGATTTGCTCAAGGATATGGGTGAGGCCATGCAGGATCCAACAGCTGAGGGGTTCCAAGAGAAAATGAACTCCCAGTTGGCAACCCTGAATTCGACTGTCAACTCCTCCATGCGGCTTATCTCATATGCGGCTGATGGGGCGAGTAGGGCCACAGGCACAGGTGTAGCTTTACGACGTCACGCCTGGATGTGGCTTTGCAATTTTGCGGACCCTTTCAAGGCGTCCTTCACCAATTCCCCCTTTGATGGCTCAACGTTGTTTGGACCACAGGTGAAGGATACATTGACTAGGTGCAAGCAGGAAGGTAAGACACTCTCTGCCGTGGGAGTCCGTTTTCCTACCCCTTCCAGACCTTATCCAAAAGGTCGGGGGGGGGGGGGGAATGTGGTTGCGCAAACCACAGGGAGTCTCATCTGACGCACAAAGTCGATTCCCCTCTAGAGGCAGAGGGGGGAATAACAATAGACGCCGCCCTAGGGGCAGAGGTGGTCCGCAAAACCAGGGTAGTAGAGAAACTTTCTCTGATAAACCCTTTCAGCATCCCTGAGGAGCTGCCCGGCTGTCCACCTTTGGAGGCAGTTGGGAGAAGTTTATCACTGTACCCAAAGCCTGGCTTTCCCTCACTCAAGACAAATGGGTACAGTCAATCATATCCGAGGGTTACAAAATTCCCTTTATTCACATCCCATCCCAACCCAAAGGATCCCTTCCAGACGTTCCACCTAGTCTAAGGGAACAAGCAGCATTAGAAATATCAAAGCTGCTGTCAAAAAGAGCTATCGAACCAGTCCCAGCAGACCAGCAAGGATCCGGAATCTACTCCAAATTCTTTTTGGTACCAAAAAAAACAGGGGACTGGAGCCCAATACTGGATCTCAGCAAGCTAAACAATTATATAAAAAAAAACAAAATTCCGGATGGTCACGCTACAGTCCATTGTACCCTTCTTGAGTCAGGACAATTGGATGTGCTCGATAGACCATCAGGATGCGTACTACCATATCAAAATGCACAGATGCTCCAGGAGGTTTCTCCGCTTCAGGCTGGTTACTACCAGTTCAGAGCCCTGCCCTTTGGTCTCACTACAGCCCCCCAAGTGTTTACCAAATGCATGGCAGTGGTCGCGGCTCACTTGAGACGTCAAGGATTACAGGTGTTTCCATATTTGGATGACTGGCTTCTTACCGCCACCACCAGACATCAACTGCTTCTATCCAGAGACTTTACCATCCAAACTTGCCAAGCTCTAGGCATTTCAATAAATTTCGAAAAATCTGCCTTGTCGCCTTGTCAATCTATTACCTTTATAGGCGCCATCTTATACACAGTCCATCTTTCCGCCAGACTTACAGAGCAAAGAGTATTAGATATCCGCAAACAAGTTACCTTCTACTTCAATGCAACAAGATCAAAGCCAGGGTAGTCTTGAATGTATTAGGACTCATGGCAGCTACTATTACACTTCTCCCCTTAGCTCGTTTTCACATGCGGATCCTCCAGTGGATGCTGTTTTCTCAATGGTCCTTCCAACAGCTCCCGATGTCTCACATCATCCTATTAACTCAATCATGCAAGAATCACTTGTCTTGGTGGATCACATCACCTCAAGTTCTCCAGGGCAGACCCTTCATTCTCCCCCCCACAATCGCCACGGTGACAACAGACGCCTCCCTGATCAGGTGTGGGGGGGGGGCATTATCAGGGCAGGACAGTCCAGGGCACGTGGCAATCTTTCGAGTGCCACTTGCACATAAATGTCTTAGAGATGAGAGCGGTGCTTTTAGGGTTGCAAGCCCTTCAGGACTCTCTTCCCACAGGGACTATTGCAATTCAGACGGACAACATGTCCGTAGTGTGGTACATCAACAAACAGGGCAGAACCAAGTCCTACGCCTTATGTCAAGAGGCACTCAGACTTTGGCAGTGGGCGATTTCTTCTCAGCGTTTTCTGATAGCAACGCACATTCCCGGGAAGTCCAACGTGATTGCGGACAAGTTGAGCAGGGCCATTCTCATGCCTCACGAGTGGTCTCTAAAAAAATCAGTGCTGGAAGAAGTCTTTCAAAGATGGGGCCGGCCTTGCTGCGATCTTTTTGCTACTCCCCAAAACAGCAAGTGTCACGACTTCTTCACTCTCTTCCCATTACCAGGCCATCCCACCAGAGACGCTCTAGTCCACGATTGGCCCCGGGGACTTCTATATGCTTCCCCCCCCTTTCCACTGATCTCTCAAGTAATTCAGAAAGCTATCGCCTCGAGAGTCACCATGATCCTCATTGCCCATTACTGGCCTTGACAGATATGGTTTCCGTTCCTCCATCATTACCTGTTGGAGCAGCCTTGGCATCTGGACCTGGTGCCAGATCTTTTGTCCCACCAGTCGGGTCAGCTGCACCACTCCCTTCAATCTCTAAACCTCTCAGCGTGGTTTCTCCAATTCCTACCCTAGCCAGGCTTCCCTTAATCTCTCATTTGGTCCGTAACATCCTGATAGCCTCTCACAAGTCTTCTACCTGGAGGATTTACAATAGGAAGTGGAAACGTTTTTCCTTCTGGGCAGCATAAAAAAAATATAGACCCCTTCACTGCACCTATCCAGTCTATCCTAGACTTTCTGGCAGAGCTCTTTCATTTAGGCTCTTCCTCATCTACCATTAGAGTACAACTAGCTGCTATTTCTAACTTTCATGTAGGTGTCTCGGACTCCAGTATCATGTCCCATAAACTCTGCAAAGCCTTTTTAAGAGGTGTCTTTCTGCTCAAGCCCCCAATCAAAGATCCCCCACCTCAATGGGACTTGAATTTAGTCCTAGCATCCTTGATTCTCCCCCCCTTCGAACCTGTGGCTTCATGCCCCCTTAAGTTGCTCTCATGGAAAACACTTTTTCTAGTAGCCATAACAACAGCTAGAAGGGTATCTGAACTTCATGCTCTTTGCAGTCGTCCTCCTTACTTAGTTTTCCATAAAGACAGGGTGTCCCTCCGGACTAATCCATCCTTCTTGCCTAAGGTTTCCTCTGAGGTAAACCTAAACCAGACGATTGATCTCCCCGTCTTCTTCCCTGATTATTCCAACAGGTCGGAACAAAAGTTACATTTTCTAGATGTTCAACACCAACTTAGATATTATTTAGACAGGACTAAACAGTTCAGGAAATCTGATCAGCTTTTCCTGTCTTATGCGGAATGGAAATTGGGCCTTCCAGTTACTAAAGTGTCCCTTTCAAGATGGCTTACCTCTATAATTACCTTCATCTATGAAATCAGACATCAAAAACTGCCTTCAAGACCTAGAGCTCATTCAACTAGGGCATTAGCTATATCTGTAGCTTTTCAGGACAGGCTACCAATAGATTCCATTTGTGCAGCAGCCACATGGGCTTCTCCTCATACCTTTATTTTGCATTACAAATTGGATATGGCCTCCAGAAACCGTGCCAACTTTGGTTCCATTGTTCTCAAGAGTCTGTTCCGATAGGCCACCCGGGGTAAGGTGCTAGGGACGCGGTCCCATCCAGCAAGAATGAAGGCGAGATTGATAATTTAACATTAAGAAGTTTTGTACCTACCATAACGTTCCATGTTAGTTGTCTTCTTCTCGCCTTCTGTCTTGCATCCCACCCTCCTTCCCCCTAGCCTGGACAGACCGATAGGAATATTTGGGATCTTCCATTGGGATTTTTTCCTTCCCACATGTTCTACCACCTCTATTCTCCCTTTTTATATTTGTGGTAGCTTACCTACAGGTTTATATATAGAGGTGGGTTCCTTTTCTCTCTTCTCCATTCTATGGAGACCAGAACTGCTTGGTTTTAGCTATCAAACGAGATCTGAGTAGTTACCGCCTAGCATTGTGGGATATAGGGGAGCCTCGAGCCGGTGGAATAAGCTCTCGAGCTTTAGTATTGGCCGAGTCGGAGCCGAGGGTCGGCTCCAAACCCATCCAGCAAGAAAGAAGGCGAGAAGAAGACAACTAACATGGAACGTTATGGTAGGTACATAACTTCTTATTTTCGCACTGCGCGAAAACCGTACCTTTACCATAGCTATGACCTTTCAACTAAAATGTATCATATGGAGGTATTTAATAATACACACATTTACAGCTTTCTTGTGCTAAGAGGTTGAATCTCACACACACACACACACACACACACACACACACACACACACACACACACACACACACACACACACACACACACACACACACACATTCACCTCTCAACTGCTCAGAATTTTGCAGAATGCCCATACTTTTGCTTCATATTTTTCTTTTCCTCATAAAATATTTAGTTTTCTCTTTTGCTTCTATTTAATTTTTTTCTCCCTCTCTTAATATGCAATTTGCTGGAATTGTGTTTAGTGAGGGGGATAAGTGACAAAAGTTTATTTTCTCTCATTGTTCATGCTTTGGGGGTATCATTATAGGCAGCCCTGAAGTCTTGGACTTTTACTTGGCATTCTGATTTGCTGCTTAATGTCAAAACCAATCTCTGATTGGTTATAATTATAATTTGGGACTCAATCAGAGAATGAAAAGTGGAACCACCACTGTCGAAAGTGGATCAGCGGACCACTGCTCCACTTTAGTGTCAAATGTGGAGATTTCCGCACAATGCACTGTGGTTGACCGTTAAGATTTTATGTGTGTTGCTAAAATTCCTCATTCAAACTTGGGTGGAATAATACTCCCAAATTTAGGTTGTATCCTGTCCAGGATGCAATTTATTTAGATGGTATTCTGCCCATAATACAACAAACAGTCGTCAAGAAGCTTTGACTTCCTCCCACACCTACACTCTGACTGCTGACTGGCTAGCCCCTTGGAAGCAAATCACCAGAGAGAAGACAACTTTAGTACTTTCTTGACACGTCAAAGGAAATCAGCTCATAGGCTCACTGAAGCAGCAGTTGGCTAGAGGCTTCGTTAATTGCAGATCAGTTGTTATGGGGAACCTTCCACAAACAAAGATATTGCCTTTTTAAAAATTTTTATGTATTTTCCTAAATAATACAAGCAAGTGCATTAACATCAGACATTTATTATCAAAAACTGCAGTTTTTAGAACTAGATAATTATTGAAAATTGGGGCTGTTTTGTGAGAAAATGTATTGCTTCTGAGACAGTTTAAATGAAGTGTTAGGTATTTAAGGATTGAAAAGTGTTTTATGTACTTCAGATTGTCTTTGAGTGTTTTGGGTTATGTGTACAATTTGTGACAGCTTATCTTCATTATCTTACTGCTTGAAATATTTTGCTTGAAGGTGCTATATTGAATTTTGAGGGACTATGTGGGGAAGTATAAGTATGGATGCTGCTTGTGAACATTTGCCTGACAACTTGCCTTCCAACTGAGTCTTCTCAGCAGTGCTTGCCTCTTACTAGCAATTAGGCTTCTTTTTTTGGCTACAGGATAGATTCTTACACCAGTTCTATTGTTTCTTCTCCCACTGTACCTTTAAAAAAAATAATAATAATCGGAGCCATTGCCTTCACTGTGGGCTCAGACTCTGCCTTAGCCACTGGTAGTCACTCTGCAGTGGCCATTTGGTGTTCCTCAGACCACTCACCGGTTTCTTCAAGTTCCTCTGGTGAAGTCCCTTCCACCACCATAGACCAGGGGCTAGCCATGCCCTCTGTATATGTTTCAATGTCCAATCTGGGTATGAGAGAACCATCTTATTTGGATCTGGGAGTTTCTCCAGGAGTTTTTTCTTGGGATGGGGGGGTGGGGTGGGGATGACCTCTTGCCTGGGATGAAGTGCCGTCTCTCAGTCAGTCGTCTTCCAGAGATGGCCATAGAAAAAAGAAACAAAAGTTTAGACATTGCTCATTCAAAGGCATGTTGTCTGTTCATAATGATAATGTTCTTACCTTATCCAGGAGTTTATAGCATAGTTTCTATCCTGAACAGCAGAAATCCATAACAGAAGGGATTCACTCTCCGTTTTTTTCAGTGCTATGAGATGATGTGAGATGTTACATGACAAACAATTCAATCAATAAAAACATAAACTTGAAAACAAAATAAAATATGTATTGAAAATATCGCCTCACAGTAAGACGCTGTCCGGTTCGATTCTCAGCTAGAGCGTCTTCTGTGTGGAGACATGCGTGAATGGGCGTACCTTCATTGAAGGTTGTTCGTCAGGGCTGGTAACTCGGCACGTAAAAATCAACTACCAGTCATTAGCGGACCGGAGTTCCACTGTGGTAACCCCTAACCGGGAAAAGCTGAAAGACAACAATTGAAAATATTTGATGTATATTTATAAAAGTGTGTGTGTCTGTGTGTGTGTGTGTGTGTGTGTGTATATATATATATATATATATATATATATATATATATATATATATATACATATATATATATATACATATATATATATATATATATATATATATATATATATATATATATCTCAAAGAAAAAATATATATTCATTCACTACAATATATAATTAGCTTCTTCAGGTCATTTGAAAACATTGCCCTGTAATTAAATATAAGTAAACAAAAATTAAACAAGCTCTCCCTCTAGTGTCCAGATAGTTATAGCAAACCTGCTGGAAATGGCAGATAGCTCAATCTCCCTCCTGTTAAAATACTGTCAAAACTACTACATATAGGTTGATTATATGCATACCTCTCATCCTGTTAAAAGGCCAGCGTGGAACACAGACCATAGCAATGTGTGACAAACAGTCAAAATGTAGAACACCCTATTTTCGCACTGCGCGAAAAGCGTACCTTTACCATAGCTATGACCTTTCAACTAAAATGTATCATATGCAGGTATTTAATAATACACACATTTACAGCTTTCTTGTGCTAAGAGGTTGAACGCTATGACATTCACACACACACACACACACACACACACACACACACACACACACACACACACACACACACACATTCACCTCTCAACTGCCTAGAATTTTGCAGAATGCCTAAACTTTTGCTTCATATTTTTCTGTTCCTCATAAAATATTTAGTTTTCTCTTTTGCTTCTATTTTATTTTTTCTCCCTCTCTTAATATGCAATTTGCTACAATTGTGTTTAGTGAGGGGGATAAGTGACAAAAGTTTATTTTCTCTCATTGTTCATGCTTTGGGGGTATCATTATAGGCAGCCCTGAAGTCTTGGACTTTTACTTGGCATTCTGATTTGCTGCTTAATGTCAAAACCAATCTCTGATTGGCTATAATTATAATTTGGGAACCAATCAGAGAATGAAAAGTGGAACCACCACTGTCGAAAGTGGAACAGCGGACCACTGCTCCACTTTAGTGTCAAATATGGAGATTTCCGCACAATGCACTGTAGTTGACCGTTAAGATTTTATGTGTGTTGTTAAAATTCCTCATTCAAACTTGGTTGGAATAATACTCCCAAATTTAGGTTGTATCCTGTTCAGGATGCAATTTATTTAGATGGTATCCTGCCCAGGATACAACAACCAAACAGTCATCAAGAAGCTTTGGCCTCCTCCCACACCTACACTCTGACTGCTGATTGGCTAGCCCCTTGGAAGCAATTCATCAGAGAAAAGACAACTTTAGTACTTTCTTGACACCTCAAAGGAAAGCAGCTCTGAGGCCTCACTGCCTCTTACTGGCAATTAGGCTTCTTTTTTGGCTACAGGATAGATTCTTACTCCAGTTCTGCTGTTTCTTCTCCCACTGTACATTTAAAAAAATAATAATAATAGGAGCCATTGCCTTCACTGTGGGCTCAGACTCTGCCTTAGCCACTGGTAAGTCACTCTGCAGTGGCCATTTGGTGTTCCTCAGACCACTCACTGGTTTCTTCAAGTTCCTCTGGTGAAGTCCCTTCCACCACCATGGACCGGGGGCTAGCCATGTCCTTTTTTTGTCTTGGGATTGGGGGGGGGGGGGGGGTAGTGGGGATGACCTTTTGCCTGGGATGAAGTGCCATCTCTCAGTCAGTCGTCTTCCAGGGATGGCCATAGAAAAAAGAAATAAAGGTTTAGACATTGCTCATTCAAAGGCATGTTGTCTGTTCATAATGATAATGTTCTTACCTTTTCCAGGAGTTTATAGCATATGCTGAACAGCAGAAATCCATAACAGAAGACTAAGTAGGTCAATATATCCCTGAGGAAAATATGCTAGAAGATTCTGATGTAGACCGAGGTAGAGCCTTTTCTTTGTCTGATTCCCAAGCCTTCATAGGAAAGTTGGTCCTCTTCAACAGCATTAATAGAGATTTCCTTTCCTAAGACTAGTTCCAGAATGAATAATGTATTTTTGTGGGAAAGGGTGAAGTGTTCCCCCTAAACTGTGGAGATATTATGGTGTGCTGCAAGTGGATGTGCCACAGACTGCACTCATTCTTCATATTACGGCAGCCTTGGAGGATGCTGTGATGCCCGTGCACTGGCCCAGTAACCAAGGAGCCTCAATCCTCACCACTAGCACCAGTGAGGGATGTGCACATTGGGGGGATAACAAGTACACACACAGTAAAGTACAATTTCCCTTAAGAGCACACAGAGATCACAGTCAGTCTGGGATGGGTTCTCCCTTTATCTCCAGATCCCTAATAAGACTCACCACTGGCACAGCTATAGGGTCCAGATCTCAGCCTAGTGGTCAAGCTAAAACCTCCACCACCCTCTCTGTCCAACCAGTGCTTCGTGTCTCTGCCCAAGTAGCTGACACACACACACATACACACACACACACACACACACACACACACACACACACACACACACACACACACACACACACACACACACACACTCCTGGGGAAGCCTGGCACAGGTTCTCCAGCTATGCCCCCTTTCTGCCCAGACTATAAGGTAGTACCGACTGCCACCAATCATTACTATCAGCTACTATAAGGCCCTTCCCAAACTATGATCAATTTCACTGTGTAATATTACTGTTATCCAAATAATAAGTGTGACGAACAGCAAGACTATTGGAGTGGCTTGGACAGTATCAGCAAATACATGCAAGTACTCTAGAGCTTAAATTATCTCTACACAAAACAGTCACAGTTGAAAGGCTTAAAAATATTTAATAATAAATAATAAAAACACAAGACAAATATCATCAATTCAACACAGTTTTAATCAAGAGTTCAGAAATCACAGCAAACTTTAAAACGATATTGTAGGATAGTCTGACATAAATATTGAAAACAGCTAGACTAATCTGGCTAAATTCCTGTTTAACTCTAAGAGAAATCACTGTTCTAAATACTAACATACAGAGCAAGCAAGTGCTGGTGAGTTGTTGTCAGATCCAGATCAAGATACAAAATGCTGTTCTTTCTTTCTGAGATAGCCTTAAATTAATAATACACAGTATTGCTGAGTCATTTCAGATTGCATCATTCTTGACACCTCTGCTGAAGTTTCCCAGACTCACAGAACTCAAAATTTAACATATTTTGTAATCTTGCACCTGCCAGGAAACCACAGCAATAAAGGACACTTTACATGTAAAATCTAGTAATTATCTCTGTCTTTAAACAATAGAAAGAATTTGCTAGGCTAGACATCCTGTATCTGAATTTGAGATCAAACAGACATAAAATGCTTTATGTGTCAACATTCTTCCAGCAGGGTGCACTGTGATTACATTTTTTTGAAGCTCAGAACATAACACAGTTTTCTTACATTTGTTACCCAAGCCTGTGGATCATTTTAATATTTACAAGGACATAGAATTATTTATAAAATTCTATCTAGCTGGGTTGGCAGCCTTTCAGTTTTTCACCCCCCACCCGAGAATTCAAGCTAGTTTTTCAAGTGTCCCTTGATAAACGTTGCTTGAGAGGGTTGAGTTTATCTGGGTATACCTTACCCCATTCAGTGTCTTGAGAGCCCATCTGCATTGGCATTGATAATCCCACTCCGGTGCTGTACTGACATATATGCTTGCAACCTTAGGCTCTACCTAAGTAACTTGTCATTTTGCTGTCTGGCTCGATGTAACCATATTAGGGGATTGTGATCTGTAACTACAGTGAATTTTCTTCCATACAGATAAGGCTGAAGTTTCTGCCGTGACCACACTATGGTTAGACATTCCTTTTCTACAACTGCTTAGCATTCCTCCCTGGGTTGAAGCCTACGACTGAGATAAACCATTGGGTGCTCTTCTCCCTCTGAAGAAATCTGGCTAAGTACAGCTCCCACCCCATGGTTCGAAGCATCCACCTGTACAACAAATTCTTTGCTATAATATGGACTGGCTAATACAAGGGGTTCTTTAAGCTTCTGGAATGCCTGCTCCCATGCTGTGATCAACACTACGTTATCTGGCCAGTTTTTCCTTGTCAGGTCTGTGAGGGGAGCAGGTATAGTACTATAACTGGGGATTAACTTTCTGTAGTACCCTGCTTGTCTCTAAGAATGCCCTCACCTTCTTTGTGGTAACATTTGCAGGCCATGCCTGAATGGCTTCCACTTTGGCTTGTTCTGGCCTGATCTTACACTCCCTACTCTGTGTCCCAGGTAGGAGACCTGTGCCATAACAACCTGACATTTGCTGGGCTTAATGGTCAACCCTGCCCTCTGTAGTCTGCCCAGCACCTCCCTGACATGCTGAAGGTGCTCTTGCCAGGAATGGCTGTAGATGGCAATATCATCTAGGTAAGCAAGGGCAAACTGTCCTGCTTCTGCTAGGATATGATCTGCCAGCCTCTGGAAAGTTGCTGGGGCATTTTTCATCCCAAAGAGCATCTTTGTGAACTTATACAAGCCAAAAGGAGTCACAAAGGCTGACCTCTCTCTAGCACTGGGAGATCAATGGTGGTAAGATACTTAGCCCCACCCGGCTGATCTAGGGCTTCATCTCTCCTAGGCATGGGGTAAGCATCTGACTCTGTGTGACTATTTAATTTCCTGTAGTCCACACAGGACCTGGTGCTGCCGTCCTTTTTTGGTACCAGCACCACTGGGGAGGCCCAGGGACTGCTGGACTCCTAAATTACCCATAGTTCCAGCATTTCCTGTATCTCCTCCCTCAGAGTCTGTTTGACTCTCTCTCTCAAACACCCTATAAGGGGCCTGCTTAATAGTCCTTTGGGGTCCTGTATCCACATGATGCTGCACCAGGTGGGTGCACCCTGGTTTTCCAGTGAACATGTCCCCAAACTCCTGTAACACTGCTCGGATTTCTCAGACCTGGGTAGGGGATAACTGCTGAGATATTGACACCCCTTCCACTGTGGTGTCAGTCTGAGCCTCAATGAGGAGATCAAGTCACCAAATCCCCCTCAGACTCCTCCTGCAGTCCATTGCAAATACTCAGCACAAGGGCCTCCCTATGATGGTAAGGTTGCATCATGCTAACATGGTACAATTTATGCCCCTGCCTCCTGCCTAGTAGTTCTACCATATAGTTAACATCGCAGACCTTCCTTACCACTTTGTAGAGTCCCTCCCAAGCTGCCTGCAGCTTGTTGTGCCTGACAGGAATGAGAACCATTACCTGGTGCCCTACAGCATACTCTCTTGCTCAAGGATTCCTATCATACTAGACCTTTTTCTGCTGTTGGGCTTCTGCCAGCTTCTTCTGGGCCAAGCCCATGAGTTCCCCGATCCTTGTCCTGAGGGTTAGGACGTATGCCACAACAGACTTTTTGTGGAATTCACACTCACTCTCCCACTCTTCTTGCAACAAATCTAGAGGTCCCATCTCCCTATGCCCATACAGCAACTCAAAGGGTGAAAAACCTGTGGATTCTCTCACCCACTATCCCTCCCTCATGAATCTACTCTCTGTACAGTAACCCTGTGTCCCAGTATACAGATTCCCCCCTCCAGTGAGAATCTGATGCCTCACTGGGTCTATATTATAAGATTGACGGTTGAAACCATCAAACACCATATGGTCAACACCATATAGTCGATGTCTTCAAACATCGAACTTATAAAAAAAAAAAAAAAAAAAAGTACCCTAACGGGTTTAAGCAGGGGGGGCAGCAAGCCCCCCCACCCCCCGCTACTTAAATATGCCAAGTCCGAGACCGCACTACATTGGAGTAAACGGAAATCTCCCCTTACGGAGATTTCTGTTTACATGTTCGATGTTGTGTGCTTTCGCTATTCTCGTCTCGACAGTATCAGCTTTCGAGAATATAATATAGACCCATCTCACTAGCTATCTCCCTCAGGCCTTGTAATGTAGAGTTTGAGAGCTGAGCCTGTCTCAGCTCTGTCTTGGTAACCCTTCCCGACTCCCCTTCCACAGAAAGTCTGGTATCCTCTGACAGCATGCCTCACTGTCAGCCTAGGTACTACTACTCACTTCTGCTGTTGCAGTCACTCTGTCCAAGGAAACATCAGTACCCACAAGTAGCCGTGGCTCACCTTCAGTCTCACTGCTACAGAGTAACTCCCTCCCTGAAGTAACCACCTCACCACCCCTGACTGCAAGTACGCAGTCTATCTGGGTCCCCCCAGGCTACCAGACCCACATGGTTGTCTCCTAGCCTGACCATGTGTAACTGCATGCACACAAAGTACTGCATTATCAGAATCATTCCCTATCAGGACATCTGCAGGGATATCCTCAAACACATCTACTTGCTGGCTTCCTTTTCCACCCTCCCAGTCAAGGTGAACCCTAGCCAAAGGTATTTGGAATGAGGTCCCTCCTAAAGCTCTGACTGGTGTAGACTGCCCAAGCAAGTAGTGCTCCTCCTTAACCACAGCAGGCTTCACAGTGGTTAGGTCAGTGGCCTCTTTCCCATTCACTAAGATAGGATATAACCTCTTGTGGTAGTTTGGTACCCTTGTTGTCTAGAGACAACTTACTGCTGGCATTTTGTCATTCCCACTTACTGGCTCTCCCACCTTTAGTTCCCCACCTTGCCTTTGTAGACATCTGTATGCTACATGGCCCCACTGATTGCATTTAAAACATTTAACCCTTGGTCCTGGACGTGTACCTGGACTAGTGGCTTCCCCTGCTACTGGCGAACTCTGTTGGGGCTGTCTAGTCTGCCCACCATGGGTTCCCTTAGATGCATGAGCAGCACTGCATATTCATTTCCTGTGCAGTGATGCCCTGCTTGCTTGGTATAGGTCTCCCTTTTCCCCCAACTCATCTGCTGTGTTGCATTCTCTATCCGCTAACCAGACTCTCATGTCCTCAGGCAAAGTGCTAAGGGCTTGTTCCCTCACCAAAAGGTCTGCCAGGCCTTCAAAAGTGGTGACCTGACATCCACTCACCAACTATGAAAATAAGTGCTTAGTTCAGCAATATATTCACACACACTTTCATCTGCCTTGTGTCTATGCTCATGAAACTTTTTTCTATAAGCTTCTGGTGTAAATTAAAACATTCTAGGAAACACATTTTGAATGTATTATAATTTAAACAGTTGGTATCAGACAATTTAGAAATTGCAGTTATAGCTTTAATATGGATTAAGGTGATCAGGAACCATACACAGAGCCCTTGGTCAACATTATACTGTTTACATACCCTTTCAAACATATGAATGAAACTATCAAAATTATCCCCCTCTGTAAATTGCTGAAGAAATTTACTGACCTTTGTTGCTTCTGGGGTTCAGTTACTCCCTTCCCCATTACCTCCCTGACTCTGGCAAAGTGTCAGCATCTCCTTTTCATGTTGTCTCTGCCTCTCATTCTCCTCAGCCTTCAGATGTCTCCCTCTCTCTGATGCTTCTATTTCCAAATGATTGGCCTCCAACTCAAGTCTCTAACTCCAGACGTATTTTTAAGTCCTCTGTGGAATGGTTGAGCTGTCCATTTTCTGAGAGCTATACATCTCCAAGGCCAGTCTGAGTGTCCTCCTGGTTGCTAGTCTGCGATGCAGCTATCACTAAAGCTGCAGTCATGTCTGCTTTAGTCAGGTTGGCATGCACCAGTCCTTTAGCTTGGCACATCTCAGCCCCAGTCCTGTAGCCTGGCACATCTCAGCCATCTGTCTCCTTGTCAACTTGCCATACTCCTCTGCCGACATGCTTGCCTGCTCTCCATGATTAACTAAGCTAACAGAAATATAAAACAATTGTGATATGAACTCTGAATGTTCACTGCGTGGCTGAATGAGAGTAGAAACACCTTCAGTGACCACTGTACACAGGCTACAGGAATTCAATATCCACACCACTACAAGCCAATTGATATGTGATGTGGATATCCCATCACTGCTATCCAATTAATATGTGATGCCCCTGCACTGGCCCAGTAATCAAGGAAACTCAATCCTCACCTCTGGCAACAGTGAGGGACATACACAGTGGGAGGATGACAAGTACACACAGTAAAGTACAATTTCCCTTAAGAGCACACAGAAATTACAGTTAGTCCCCAGTAAGACTCCCCACTGGCACAGCTATAGGGTTAAGATCACAGCCGAGTGGTCAAGCCAAAACCTCCAGCACCCTCTCTGTATAAACCAGTGCTTCATGTCCCTGCCCAAGTAGCTGACACACACACACACACACTTTGAGATTTGATTGGTATACAAACACACAGACACTCCTGGGGAAGGCTGGCACAGGTGTACTAGCTATGTCCCCTTCTGCCCAGAGTATAAGGTAGTTATCACTGCCACCAACCACTACTTATCAGCTACTCTAAGGCCCTTACAAAGGGTTCCAAATCCTACTGTGAAATGTTGCTGTTATCCAAATGGTAAGTGTGACCAAGAGCAAGGCTATTGGAGTGGCCTATACAGTGTCACCAAATACATATGCAAGTACTTTAAGAGCTTAATATGTCTTACAAATATCAACCACAAAGATAGGTTTAAATATACTTAATAATAAATAATAAAAGAACAAGACAATACTCAATCAGCACAGTAACTACAGAGTTCAGAATCACAGGAAATATTTTAAATCAGCATTGCAGGATAGTCTCAAATAAATACAGAAAACATCTAAACTAATCTTTGCTATATTCCTATCTATATCTAAGATAAATCACTGTACCCTAGTTACTTACTGTTAGCAAGGCAAATGCAGATGATGGTGATGATGTTTCTAGGTCCAAGAAAAGATACAAAATGCCTAGTCTCCCTCTTTGAGAGAGTTCTTAAATTAATATCACATATTACTGCTGGCTTAGCCTGGATGACATCGCTCTTTGTCGCCTGCCCTCAGTTCCCAGGCTAACAGAAACTTAACAAAATTAACATTTCTCTGTGAAAAATACACATCTCTCAGATGTTTGCTCAGAACTGGAAGTTGTAAACCAGTTAAACACTTTTACATTTCAAATCTAGTAATTATTTCTATTTCAAGACAATAGGAAAACCTCTAGCTCTAGACTTCTGCACTGAAACTGAGATGACATAACTGTAAAACACTTTACTTTTCAACTTATTTTCTTGATGTTTTGCAAGTTAACTCTGTATGTTCCAGCTTCTACTATTGCACAGGTATATAGTTTATATACATTTTTGTTCTTTTCCAATAGGGTACACTGTGGTTACATTCTTGAAGCTCAGTACAACACACACTTCTGCACCAGTAATTTAACATACACATTAAATATAGTTCTCTTACATTTGTAAGACAAGCATATGAATCATATTAATATTCACAAATGACACACGACTATCCACAAAATTCCAGATAGCTGGGCTGGTAGTGTCACATATACATTTGTACAGATACAGTAGTTTATATACATTTCTGTTCTTTCCCAATAGGGTACACTGTGGACACATCCTTAAGCTCAGTACTTTACTCACACACTTCTGTAGCAGCAGCTTGATATACAGACAGCATACATTTCTAATATAGTGGTAACACAAGCAATTGCATCCTGCTGATATTCACAGATGACATATAACTATTTACAAAATTCCAGATAACTGTGCTGGCAGTTTCTTCTTCTGTCACGCTTCTATGTAAATCATATTAATATTCACAAATGACATATAATTAATTACAAAATTACAGATAGCTGGTCTGGCAGTATTTCCTTTTGTGGCATCCCCCATTGGTGCGAATGAGTTGACATGGGTTTCTTCACTCCTTACTTATCTAGGCTTCTAGATAAATGGTCAGAAATCCACTTGACCCCGTCACACATGACTGTGCAGTGCTTTTAGATTGCCTTCTACATACATCTCTTCAAAGGTATTCCTAACACAGGAAAATGTGAATCTGTATCTGGAAACTTCTCTAATCTTTTACAATCAGTGTAAGGCATCAGCCAAAGAATGTCTCAGGATTCTAAAGTTCATGGCTTGTAGGATTCTCATGATTCCTCTTGACAGGTTATACATGAGAAAAATACAATGGTTTAAAAATGTAGACCAAATATTCTCATCCTGTGGTATTTTCAGATTATATTTTTGGGCTTTATCAAGAAAGAATTGCAGTGGTGGACGCAATAAGACACCTTAGCTTCTGCTTGAGTAGCAAGTTCTATGAGGGTAAAAGTGTGAGACCTGTCGGACAGTTCAAACAGACCAAAATGAATAAATGTCAAAAATCTTATCTGTAATTCTGTGGTCTCTGGGGCTATTCCAGGTGATTGCAGACAGTACCAAGGAGATGTGGTACATAAGCCGAGAAGCACCAGGCCTTACCCCCTGTGTCGACAGGCTATGATGGTTTGGGAGTTAGCTCTACAGCATTGTATAACCATCCAAGCATCTTATGTACCTTCTGAGCAGCATTTAGTGGCAGACAAGCTTAGCAGGACCAGGGCAAAAATGGAAACTGAATTAGGAACTCTTCCAGAAATTGCTTTGGTTGTGGAGAGCACGTCAAGCAGATCTATTCATCTCCTTTCAAAACAGACAACTAAGTAAATTCTGCACCAAGACTTCTTGCAGGCAGGCCTGGAAAACACTGCAGTCTGAAATGTTCCTGAATGCATTTCTACCCTTTCTACTTTTATCCAGATTCATTCTGAAGATTCAGAAGGGATCTCCAAACAACTGCTATGGTGACTCTCTTTTGATCCAGGCAATACTGGTTCTTCCATCTTATAGAAATGGCCTAGGAGTATACCACAACTTTCCTCATAGATTGCATCTTTTCACGCAAGATTGGGGGAGGGGGGATTGATACACTACAGTCTCACACAACTCCAACTGATTGCCTGAATGTTCAATTCTAATACCTTTTAAACCTTTTTCATGAAGGTGTGTAGCAGGTACTAAAGGAGGCAAGAAATATTGCTACTAGGAATATGTTACCCTATGAAGAAGATTTTCTAGTTGGTTTCTCATCTGTACCCAGTTCCCTTTCTGGAATTATTACCCCTGGTTCTCAAACATTTGTGTGAGGTTACTATCCCATGGCTTATTTAGTCCTTTAGCAAGGGGTAGTTATCAACCATTTCAATATTTCTGCCTGTGGATCCTCCTCTTCTTTTCAGATTTTTCTGAAGCTGTTCTGTAAAGTTGTTTTTCTGTTGATATGCACAGGTGCATTGTGAGTGAGCGTGTGCCTTCTTTGAAGATTAGGTGCCGGGCTGGCAACTCGACACCATAAAAACTCCACTGCCAATCCATCTATAGACCAGAGATCCACTGTGACAATTCATAACTGGGAAAAGCTGAAAGACAGTGCTATGTAAGGTCAAGCATTATTCAGGTGAAGCTTAATTAGGATTTTTAGTTTTTGCTGGAAAAATTATTTCTATTCTCATTGGAACCAGCTATTCTGGAAGTTTTTTTGTTCATTTTTAGGTAGACATCTTGAAGTGAGTGTCTGGGCTGCAACCATTCATGGTGGATTAATCCTTTTGCCTTTCCATGCATATAGGGTTATGTGCAGAAAAAAATCCCCTATATAAGCGCTTGCTACTTTCAGAGTGTACCTTGAATCTAGCCATCTGTCTCCCTCATTTCTTTCAGAATGTGAATGCCAGGAAGAATAGATTCTGTATACTCTGGTCACACTTTTTCAGCTCGTGTAATACTACACTTTTTAGGAAGCTGTACAGGATTAAGGCATATTGTAATAGAGCCTTGTTTTCTTGGATGGCATTTTGGAAAGTGGTGGACTATATAAGCATTCTAGAAGCAACTACATGGTCCTATGTGCATACTTTTACAAAGTATTACACACTAGATTCCTTTTACAAGTCTAGGACTGGTTTTGCTTGGACAATGTACTTCTGGACCCTTATCCTTCCTTCTCCCTGGTTAAGTAGGCTTTGGAAATCAACCCAAATCACCAAAGACTATTTCAGCATTGAGAATGATGAACATAGTACAGTTGTTTAAGCTGTACTTACCATAATAGCAGATGTTTGAATTCCTCACTTCTGCAGTAGTCGCACCCACCCTCCACCCATTCTACTTTATATATTTAGCTGTTTGGGTAAAAGGATATGTGTTGATATGTTGTTGGGGTTTCTGATTGAGTAAACTTTCTCTTTTTGTTTGGCAAGAAAGCCCTGAAGTTGTCCTCTCTGTTTATTTCCTTCCAAGGGGCTGGACAATCAATAGTCATTGTGTAGGTGTTAGCGGGAGGTAGAGCTTTCTGAAGACAGACCAGCTGTTGTATCCTGAGCAGGATAGAACCCAAATAGCCAAAGACTACTGCAGCAGTGAGGAATTGAACATCTACTGTTATGGTGAGTGCATCTTACACAACTGTACCTTATCTACTGTGTCGAGTGGCCATGAGAGTATGGCAATGAGCAATGTCTTTACAATGCTTTCTCAGAGCAATGTGTATACCAGGGTAAACCAATATTCTGGTGTATAATTTGAACTGATGTATTTTCATGCTTTACAAGTGGTCCATAAACAGCACAGTGGCAGCAGAAATTTTCAGTTGCTGGGACCAGTCTTGCTGTGACTGACTTGCATCTCCCACTATTTCAAAGTGCAGCAGGTACTTTGCCCTTATCTCTTAGCAGGAACAATCACCAATGAATGGTCTTGTCCATCCCTGACCAGCTGGTCTCCTCTATGTTTTTCTTCCTTCCTGTTCCACTAATAAAATTACTACAGAAAGCCTCCAAGTACAAGGTAACTATGATTCTCACTGCTCCCTTCTGGCCCCCACAAGTGTGGCTTCATCTTCTACAACCACCATGGGTCCTGGATCCTAAACCGGATCTCCTATCTCACCCATTTGACAAGCGTCATCCAGACATCAAATCTGCAAACAAACTGCATGGTTTCTCCATTTATAGTGATGCACAGTGACTTCTCCTTACCATCTAGAGTAAGTGAAAAAAGTTTTCTCTTTGGGTAGTTGACAAAGACTGGATCCTTTTTTGCCTCCTCCCCCACCCCCACCCCCTTACACATCTACAGAATGTTTTGGCAGGTCTCTTTCACTGGGGTGAAGGTTACTCTACAGTCAAAGTACAGCTAGCAGCTATCTTAAATTTTTACACTTGGTCAAATTCTGCTTCTATGGTATCCCTAAAGATTTCTAAACCATTTCCCAAAGGCACACTCTTTCTGAGATCACTGATTAAAGGAAAACTCGACCTTAGTACTAAAAAACAACTTTTTTCATTGTATCTTTATTTTCTGAGCTATTTTAGTGCCTCAAAATCACTCTATGTGCTTCATTTACAATGTTAATGTGTTTCCCACAAAATGGAAGCTGATGGGGACTGCCATGGTAACGTGATCTTGTTTTCTTGCTTTCATTCTTTCTTCCCAGAACACATTTCAAGTCCTGTTTAAATGAGTCATGCTAGACATAAGGAAGTGGTGTTGTTTTCTCATGCCATTAAAATAGAATGGCAGGAGTGTAAAGTACTGTCATCTAACATACCTTTTATAACAGAGCTGCTTCTATGTTTCCTTGAGTGAACCTCATTTATGTGTCTGCCATAGCTTGTTGTGTATTATGAGTAACTGTTAGCTACTTCAAGCAAAAAATAGGTAAATAGCAGGCTTTTGTAAGTGGATTCTTTTGTAGTTTTAAAGGAGATGAAAGACCTTCCCCTACACTCTCATCCTGAGGTGTGAAAACTCTCACTGCAGTAAATGATCCTTTCTGTATCACGTACAGGTGACAACTAATACTGGAAAGGACGTCAAAGTAAGTCTGTCTGCTACTTCCCAATACCTTCAATGGGAAGTTTTTTTCTGTCTCATTTATGATGTAGAATTAAAATGTGCTTTACTAGTTCCTTAATTATTTCTGTCATGTTCACCTCCCTGTTTTTTCTATTTTTTATTTATTTACAGTTTGTTAACCAGGAAAGTGAACTGGTCCCAGGACCCTCCACAAAAGCCCACACTAATGTTTAAAAGAACATTAACAAAATCAAAAGAAAGCAATTGCTGTAATACCACAGTGCTGAGTCACAGTAATAGTACTTTTAATGTTATGTACCAAAGTCTAATAGCTGTGCAACTGTCCTTTTTTTTCAAAATCATACACAATAAAAGTACTTTTAAGTTTAAATACCAGAGTCTGACAGCTTTTCAACTGCCCTTTTCTTCAAAAGAACATAATAAGAGAACTGGTTTTGCAAAGTGCTTTTGTCCAAATATCTAATGAACTTCTTCAGAACTATACAAAACAGTCACTTAGTTCCACTTATACTTTCACTTAGTTACATAATCAGTCACATGATACCAACTTTAAAAATTTTCCAGATTAAAAAAAATAATTCACATACAAAATTCACATACAACTTGCTAGGTAAAAGTACAATGAATGAAACATCAATAAAGAAAAAAAAACTCTATATCGTTTGTATCTTTATTAAGCATTTTATATTTCTGCTTTCATTTAACCCAGGACTTTTATGTGCATTTAGTAAAAGCCACCAGTTAACTTCCTTGACTTCTAAACTGTTATTTACATAATCAGAAAAAAGTTTTTTGTGATACATAGTCCAATACAAAAAATGAAACCTTCCTGAATTCTGAACAAGATAAGACAGGCTTTGCTAGATCATTTGTTATGTCTTTGTATCTAACAGCAAGTGTATGAAAATAAATATGCTTTGACAGTTTTCTTGCAGTTTTACTACATAGAAACTGCGGCATGATTCGCACATATCTATAGTACCATACTGGAATTACCTGTGTACCTTCCAGTACCCTATATCTGTTTACGTGAATGTCTTTTAAAATATTTGAGCCTCATTTATACATCGGCACTATTTACGATTGTTACATTTAAACATGCCATTTATACTGTTATACATTCCTTTTTCAACATAACTTTTTTTTTCTTTTGTTTTTTCAAATAATGCCTTAAAATTACAGTTTTCTTATTTGTAAACTTTGGTACACCTATTACAGATGACAGTTCCTTATTTCTTATTATTATTTTCCAATTGTTGTTAACTGACTGTCTAATTTTTTTTGTAATTGTAATGACATAGCAAAAAGGAATGCTCTAAAATTTTCTTCTTTATTCTTGATGCCTGCCATTTTTATCAAAGCCTGCTAATAAAATAGGAGCAAACCTTGTTTCTCTTAGACTTTTAACTTCTAAAATAATATTGTCCAAAACACTTTCACACTTTCATAATAGCCTTTCTCAACTTTTTTTAAGAAAAGCTACTTTTTTTCATATTTTATATTATAACGTACTAATCTACTTAAACAGGCAAACTGTTCTTTACATTTCTTTTCATGAAGTATGAATGTTGGCATTTTGCCTTTAAGTAGTTGTCTACAAATTATTTTTACCTATATATACTACTACTATTCTTTCTTTCTTCCACATTCATTTGTAACTCAACATCCAGAAAGTTAACTGTTTTGCTGTGTTCATTTCTGATGAAAATTAGAAAATTTGTACTACTGTTTAAGTCAGTAACAAATTTTTCCAGTTCCTCCTCACTTCCTTTCCATACAAGAAACAAATCACCTTTCTATCACCTGTAGAAAACAATTTTACTGTATAAAGCATGTGTACATATTACTGCATCCTCCCACCAGCTCATTACTAGGTTGGCGAAGGATGGTGCCATCCTGGCACCCATTGCTCCATCTTGTTTTTGCTTATATTTGTTATTAAATTAAAAAAAATGCTCTCCAAAACTAATTCTGTTAAGGCACAAAGCAAGTTAATATAATCATTTGTGTAGTCAGTAAACTTGCATAAATAATTTCTGAGATAGTCAATACCCATATCTTGTAAAATACTAGTGTAAAGTGAAACAACATCTAGCATAGTCATGAAATTCTCATCACCTGTAAAAGTATATTGTTTTAACAGACCTAAAAGTGTCCATAAATCCTTTAGAAAAATTTTGAATTCTGTACAATAGGATTCGATACGGAATCCAGGAAAAACTGCAATAGCTTCTGTTTTACTGAAGTCAGTGGGTATAATTGGCCTAAAAGTTAATGATTCCTTATCTGTAAAACCTTTGTACACTTTAGGAATCCCAAACATTTTTACCATCTTTGGGAATTCAACTTTTCATGTATTCATATAATATAATATTTTCCCTGATGCATAAGGTCCAATAACTGTAAATCAGTTTTCCTAAAATTTTCATTATTTTTATTAATTGATACACTTTCATAACAAGTGTCATCACTTGATATTTTTTCTTTTTGTTATAGTCAATTGCATCCATTAACACTGGACTGCAACCTTTATCTGCCCTCATAACACGTAAACTAACATTTCTTCTAAGTTCTGCTAATGCTTGTCTTTCTTCTTTACTCAGGTTATAAAACTTTTTTGTAAAGGGGTACCAACAGTTTCTCTAATTCTTGTTCACGTTTCTGAAAAAACTTGTAGTGTATGATGCAGTATGGGATTATAAGTACTTCTTTTCCTAAGACATTTGACAGAAGGTTCACCAAACTGTTTCATATTATGTAATATAAAATGCAAGTTAAGCTGTCTAACATGCATTTTGAGATATTTCAAAATTGCTGAAATGTTCATTCTATTAGAAGGTATAAAAGTAAAAAACTTTTTTAAATACACTAATATGGTACTCATTTAAAGAAAAGTTACTTAGGTTTAACACA